>NC_056745.1:1094436744-1094464244 GCF_019279795.1 Protopterus annectens | reverse complement strand
CATTTGCAATAAATTAGGAAAGCAATGTGATTATTTGCAGATACTGGGAAAATCCTGTTTTCAATAGTGACAGCTGATGGCCTCCCATAGCCTGTATAAAACAGACATTTTCTAACAAATCAGTTTAGGTACAGTTTTACTCTCATGCCTTCACTACCTTGATTTCTTTTTTTCTTGACCTTGTATCTTTTAGCAGATGCTACTTTCGCTGACTTCTAGTATGAGCTGATGTTCACCATCCACAGTTGTTAATTTTGATTTAAAGAAGTGTATTGTAATAGAAGCTGTCAGAAGCTAGCCTGTTGAAATTGATAAGAAAAACTGTGTCATAGGTCTTAAATGTATTGTTCACCTTACTCTCTTAATGAAAGAAAAAAGGGTAGCATAATGTATTCTGAATTTAACACATCTTATTTCTTTTTTTAAGGGTCGGAAGGCAGAAGCAGAAAAGTACTTCTTGAAAGCAATTGAGCTGGATGTGACTAAAGGAAATTGTTACATGCATTATGGTAAGTGCAGTTTGAATGCAGCTATAGTGAGTTGGTGATGAATGGATAGACCTTCATGATGTCTCTATTTTCTCTTTGTATTAGTGCCCCTTAAGTGTTCGCAACCAACTTTAATCCTCAGTACACGATTGTAAATTAAACAGATAGAAAGATTTTTTTTAAAGTGCTTTGGTTAACATCTTACATACACCTTGAACTTTGTGCTTTAGTCAGAGAAAAAAAAATATTTCAGAGAAGAACATGACCATTTTTCATCTCTTTTTTTCTATGTTTGAAATAGAACAGATGAGTAGCAGGAAACATTTGTACAGTGAGAGGGTGATTGCTAACTCCAACACCATTTCTCAGAGTAAAACATGGAAGCAAACTTGAAAATTTTAAAGTTCTGTTAAATTGTTTATTTATTTGTTGGGGTGGAGTGCGGATCAACAGTGACCAATTTCATGCCCAGCTCAGGTGGTAAATATAATACAATTTATAAACTACAGCAAAAATAGTTTTGAATTCAGTAAGCAGTAGACTTTCATGGGGCAAGATACATTATTTATAAAGAAACAAAGGTTGTGGGAAATATAGCCTATTTACAGTATGTAGAACACATTTGTAAGTCAAAATGGAGAACAGTAGTATAGATAATTGGATGCATGTGATAGACTAACACCACTTTCCATAAATGGTAGTACTTCAAAAATATTTCACCAAGACCACTCTCAGCAAACCTTTTTTTGCAGGTGAGAAAGCCTCCTGACCCCCTCAAGCTTAAATATATATTCCAAGATTGCAAAACAGTGGAGAAAAGGGAATACTCCCCATTTAACATTTTTGATGAAATGGCATGCATGTAAACTGCCATCAGTACAGTGACACATTCTCAGATAGTTGTCATTGCTGTGACAGAAACAAATGTTTATTTTTATTTATTTGTTTACACGCTGACTAGATTATTCCTACTAGACTATTTGCAACCTTGTCAGAGGAGACCCAAGGCAAGGATTCATACTGACTAGGGGAAATATGGCCAGGGCATTAGGGAACTTCCCATACTCGTTCGTCGAGCAAGGAGATCCTTTTGCATCTGAGCATTTTATGCTTCTGTTGTGGGTGCAATGGCAGCCTGGAGAAGCAGGGGGGAAGGTAATGGTGTGACCCATATGCTACAGTAGTGGTAAAATGTTGCAAAGTTATTCACAGGAGAGGTTTCAATTCCTCTTCATAATGAAGAGAATTTGGAGATGTTTTTTGTGGCAGAAGAAAAGACAATTGAGTCTTTTTAGAGAGAAATCACATGGACAAGGTATCACAGTTGAAAATTAATGAAGGGAAGGCAGTTGAGCCTTCCACAGATTTGGAGCTGCTGTTTTAGAGAAATCTCTTTGAGGAGCAAATTGCAGTCAGTGAGGAATGTGTTATTAGAACTCTGCAATTGGGAGGATTGCGGGATGACTTATTAAAGGAACTTTTATCTGAGAGTTATCCAGAGTGTGGCAAGGACTTGTTGTGGGGCGATGTGATAGAATACAACTTGATGATACATGCAGCACAGGGAAGAGAGAAAAAAACATATTCTGATATGGTGAAGGGAAAGAAAATGAAGGAAGCAGAAGAAGCACAGAACTCAGAGGTAAGATGACAAAAAGAGCTTCATAGTAAAAATCTACAATGAAGAGGAAAAAGGACTTGAGTGAGATGAGGCTTGGGACAAGCTTAAACTACCTTTTGGTACAAAGGCTACCGAGGTAACAGCTATACATATGAATGAAAAAAATGCTTTTGTGACATTATTTCTGAAAATGCAAATGCTATGGAAGAATTATTGGGGGAATATGAGAAAAAAAGAAGAATGTTATCCATGAAATACTCATGTTAAAGCATTCAACAGGGAAGCTAATAAGAAAATTCATATTCAGTTTAGAACTGAAGTTGAAAAAGAGACTTTAGGACTGTATTTAAGGCAAAATATGCAAAGATGTGATGGACAAAATAAAAGTATATGACAATAGAGGTTTATGGACTGGCGGATGGGATTGTAATGCTATTTTAAAAATGGACAATAGTGACGTTGTGCATATTCCAAGAGTCATACATATTGATGGGAGCAAGGGTATTTTTAAATGTTGTAGTCACCCTAAGGCTTATTTTTATTGTGGTAAATTAGACCATTTAATTAGTAACTGTACAAAGACAAGATGTTATATCTGTGGAGAATTTAGGCATGATGCAAAACTGTGTCTAGAAATGTTATAAATGTAATAAATCAGGACCTCTATGGATGAACTGCAATGAGAGTAACAGTTAAAGGGATGGGGAAACTACTAATATTCAAAATGAGCAATGAATAACATAAAAAGAAATAATTCAAGAAAAGAATGACATGGTCAGAAATGTACATGATAAGGATAGTGATCAAAAGGATGAAAACTGCGAACAAAATAAGAAAAAAGGGTCATAAATAATTGAAGATGTCCACTTGAATATATTTAAAGACAGGAAGAATTCAATTTGTAAAAGATTAAGAGAGAGAAAAAGAAAATGTATAGGGGTTAATATGAAAGGAAAGAAGGAAGGGAAAGGATAGATAATATTGGTGGTGATACGGTTATAAGAACATTTCAGAAGAAGGAACAGGATACTTGTAGCATAGTAGCTATACATATAAATAGTTTAAAAAGTTTACCTAGAAGGATATGTATTATAGAATGGTATAAAAATCTTGATGTGGACATAATAGTGTTAGAAATTATAAGATTCTTGACTAATGAAAAAAGATTACAAACTGAAATATGTGGGAATAAGATTGTTTGGAATTTTGGAAAGCAGACATGTTTAGAAACAGGAATTGTATGTAAAAATTAGTTAAAATATTGGACAAACGCCTTGATTATAATGGGGAGGATTACAGTAATAGACATAAGATGGAAAGAACAGGTATACAGGAAGATTGCTATTTATGCGTAAAGTACAGGCAAAGAAAGAGAGAATATGTTTCAAATAATTTTAGAGTATGTTACAATAAATATAGATCTGTGTCAGGTCTAGCCACCAGGAGGTGTAAACCTTGGCTAGAGATGATTGTCACCCCAACCCTATGTGCAAAACGGGAAAAGGGGAGGAGGATGGATGGGTAGATTGCAATAAATATGGATATTATAGTTGGCGATTTTAATCATGATTTGTAGGAAAAAAAGAGAAAGATGATGTAAGAAAGATGTTAGAGATAGGTGTGATAAATTAAATATTTAGAAAAAAGTAGCTGAACATACAGAAGAGGAGAGCATAAAAGAGAAACAGATTTTTTTTACACCCATGAGTACAGACATTTTTAAAGAAAGAGTAACAGAAACATTTTTTCATACCATTTGGCTACTTGGATAGAGATCTAAAGGAAAAAAGGATATATAAGGACAGGTAAAGGAGTAAGAACATTAAATGAAAACAAATAGGATTTAATGAGAAAGTCTGTAGTAATGGGATTTTGGAAAGACCATATTAGGATGAGGGATTTTTACAGAGACTGGTCAGAGTGGTGGATGATGTTTAAAGAAAAATGTAAAAGGTGTTATATGGAATATCAAATTAATAGGAGGAAGATGAAAAGGCTATATATGAATAAGTGAGGTTGCATTTAGAAATTTGGAAAAGAATAATAGGGAATATTTTGTTAAAGAAAAGGAAATATTTGATAGGAATTAAGAAAATTTAAGTGTTTACTGTATGAACAGATATATTTTCTTAAAGATAAGAAGGAGGACATTGTCCCCTATTTAAGTAAGCTTGTTAAAGAAAATAGCAGCATAGTGAGAGAAATGAAAGATGAAAAAGGCACAGAATAGGGAAGAGAAAATTATGGGGATAGTAGTGGATTATGTAAAAAATGATGTTTAATAATATAACAATGACAGAAAAGAAGACATGGAAAGTAAAAACATTTTCAGATCAAGATAACAGAGATTTGGAAAAAGCAATAAGTTTAGAAGAAATAGATAGAATATTATCACTACTTAATGTAGGTTCAGCAGCAGGGCCTGATGGGATGGAGTATCAAATGTTTAAAGATATGTCAAAGTGGCAAAAAAGATGCTTTTTAAATGTGTTAAATGGAGGTTTTAAGTATAGAGAATTATGTCATGACGTAATCAAGTTTAATGGAAAAAAGGGAAAAATGATATACAGAATTGGAGACTGGTAGTTTTGAATAATACAGATTATATTGTTTTATGTAAATCATAGAGAAGAGAATGGAAATGAAAATAATATCATAGATGGGAAATATTTAAGTCTTGCAACTTAATAAGATAAAAAATGTATGTGTACTGCATATGAACAATGTAAAGTAAAACTGTTGGTTAATGGTTGGTTAAGTGAGGAGATAAACATTAAGAGAGGAATAAGGCAAGGATATCTTTTGAGACGCATTATATTTATCTTAATAATGAATGTAATATAAAGTTTTATAAGTCAAGAGATGAAAGAGATGGGACTTTCATCAAAGGAAAGTATTGCACTACCCGTTATGTTGTCATACACAAATGACATTATAATTGCCATTAATAATAAGAGATCAATGGAAAAGGTTTTGATTTATTTAAAGAAAAGAGGAAGGGTTTAGGGTATGATGGAAAAATAGGGGATATTATGTTTTATAGGTAGGAGATAACTATTTTAGGAATATGTTTTAGTAGACAAGAAATAAAGGAAAGGCAACTGAATAGAAAATATGAAATACCCATGTAAAGTTTTCATTTAGAAGAGAAGTATATTTAAGAAACTCTGTATTGTTGACAAGAACTACATATTTAGCAGGAGTATTTATTTTACCTTTGGTATATGAAGAAGATTTATACCATCATGTTCTTTCTTTCAAAAATCTGTGTATGCTAATAACTTTTTAACAGTCTCAGCAAAAACATTTGCCTAAAATATGATGACCAACCATAAGAATGTGAATAGTATACATAGTAGAGACAATAACATATTTGCAGAATATTAGAAACTATATACACAAAGCAGATTGTCTACAATATATACATTATATACAATAAAATGCTAGAAGCCCAATAGATAAGAATACAATACAATTAACAATGGGAGAGAAAGAAGAGGATTATAAAAGGATACATAATTTTAATAATGACATAGCTGATTATTTTCAAAGATGAAATATATAAAAAAAACAAATAAGTTATAACTCTGGAATAAAACCAATGAAAGTTAGTGCAGTAGACAAAGCAATCGACTGCTGGAAAATTTATACTGGTAGTTTATATTGTAAGAATACATTCAAACAACTTATTCCAGTAATTCTCATAATAGGATCATTTTGAAAAACTGGAAACAAATAATTATGGGTTACTATGTATTTGATAGCCATTTGTTTGAAACCATCCCAACTAATTTTAGATCTGTCTATTCAAATTTGGGTAATGAATAGTTTAACCAGTGAGAATAGTGTGATTAGTATATCAATATCTTTTTGAGCTAGTCTGTTTGGAGAGGTGGCAACTTTGTCCATGTAAATACTGAGTGTCTTCTTCAAAATTTCTATATACCACCATTCTTATGCTCTCATTATTAGTACCAGCTAACAAAGCATCCAAAAATGGAACTTTTCTATCCACCTTTAAGCTATCAAATTGTAAATTAAATCTGTTTGACTGTAGACTATGTATAAAATCAGAAACAAATTATTGTCCCCCTTTACATATAAATGTTAAATTATCTATACACCTGTAATATCTTACTACATATTTTTTTTAAATTCTGTCCCATATATATATATATATATATATATATATATAAATATATAATGATATATATATATATATATATATATATATATATATATATATATGTATATATATATATATATATATATATATATATATATATATATATATATATATATATATAGATATATATACACATACAGATTTGTATCACTTCACTGAAAAAACATTTCACGGACACCCATTTCACTGAGACCAAATCATCTAAAGTTCATTTCACCTAAAACTCAGTTCACTGACAAGTAGTACTCTAAGGCAAGTCAAAGGTATATGTCCTTTTCCCCACTGTAGTGTGATCCTGGTGTTAGTATATATGGTTGGGGGTGTGTGGGGGGGTGTAGCCCCCACCAAGTTGGGTTTTACCAAATAATGTAAACTAAAACCAGACAACAGAAAACCAAATTAAGTGGGGGGCTATGCCCCCCACACACCTCAATGAGGGGGGCTGTGCCCCCCACCCCCCTTAACTATATATACTAACACCAGGATCACACTACAGTGGGGAAAAGGACATATACCTTTGCCTTTCCTTAGAGTACTACTTGTCAGTGAAATGAGTTTTAGGTGAAATGAACTTTCAGTAAAATTAACTTTAGGTGATTTGGTCTCAGTGAAGTGGGTGTGAGTGAAATGGTCTTTTAGTGAAGTGATATGAATCCATATATATATATATATATATATATATATATATATATATATATATATATATATTCACATTCAAACAAACCCATAAATAAGTAAGCATACATGGGGGCATGCCCCCATAGATGTACCCTGTATTTAATGATATAATTCAGAATTAAACTTAAAATAATTACTGTGTTGGAGCAGATTTATGTTGGTCAATATAATAGTGTAGATATAAAGAATAAGCTTTTATATAAGGAATGTATTCATATACTGAAATATGGCACTTTAATTCCTTATGGTTTGAATACAGAATGTAACTGGAGGTTTTTAATTTAATTTAAATAAATAGGGGGAGTGGTTAATTATTTAATTGTTTAACTGAATAACTGTTGTATGTAATAGTATGTAAGGTGCAGCTTTTTTATGTGTTATTTTATTTCTTGAAGGCTGTAAAGCCAAAGAGCTAGAGGTTTTTATTTGAATAAATTACATCGGATATCTGGTATGATGTTTTTTTTTTGGACTGTTGCATTTGTGACTGTTTTCTATTGTTTTGACTTTGAGAATTGTTTTACATGGAGGTAAGAGATACCATTCTTATGTATATAATTAAATACATGTAGTAAATGTTTAGAAATTTGCTGAGCAACTGTTTTATAGAAATCTGCAATTAAACCGTCTGGAGCCAGTGCTTTACCCAAATTAAGGTTGTTAATAATATATATGATTTCTTGTTGATTGAAGTGTGTATAGATATTATCTCACGAGGGCTCGCTTCGTGCCCCTCCCTGCCCCCAATTCCCACTTGGCCCCAGTACAGCAGAATTTATTACACCTAACCCCTCCTTATATCTATCTACCCAATCACAACCTCCACGCCACTGACTCCACGTTTCTGCTTAATAACCCATCCCTCCCTTAACATACTTTAATCCTTCACTTTACTGTTTCCTCTTCATCTGCTACGCTAATAGTATAGTCCACAACCACTTGCTTGCTAATAAATTTAACACTTTGTTTATTCACTGTCTTAAATATAACAATAATAACATCCAAATCATTCTCACCCCTTTACCTATTAATAATGCTGTATTAACCATACTACCTCACAGCATATGAACACAAACTCTATTCAGACCTTATATGCCTCAAATCCCAAACCTCCACCACTCTTGCTTTTAAGAAACCAGATCATTTTAACAACATACCCTCTTCCATAGCCAACCGCCCCCCCCCCCCCCCCAAATACCATAACTCTCTCTGACCTAGTTATATCAGCCAAAAATCTATGCAATATCTAAGGCTTATTAGTAAAATACTGAAACTGATAACCCAGCTGAACTCCAACTTAACTAAAGATAGTGACATCCATCCTAACCCTGGCCCATCCACACCACAGATTCCCCACCTAAAACCTAACAATGCTACATCTTCTGACACTTGCTCTAAGGTAAATAATCCTGCCCACTATTCTTTGTTAGATAACTATCCAAACTCCTTCCTAGCCTGCCATCTTGACATCCGGAGCCTAAATAATAAAATCCACTACCTCCATGCACTGTTAGCTGTCCAATCCTCGGATATTCTCTGTCTTACCGAAACCTGGTTAAAACCAGCATGTAAAGACACTGAAATAACTCCCCCAGGATATAACATCCTTAAGTTAGACAGGAAATCCAAGAAAGGTGGTGGGGTGGCTGTATTATTTAAGTCCAACCTCACAGTCACTAGTAATATACAACAGCCTCCGCAGGTTAACAATGCTGGAATTCTCATCACCAAACTACATATAAATAAAAATAAATGTAGATATATTGTCTGCATCTATATTCCCCCTGGTAAAAATGTTAGCACCCTAGAACATATATTACACTGGCTAGCCTGCAACAATCCCCAAGAAACTATTATCTTAGGTGACTTTAACATTGACTGGAATACTTGTTCTTCTGAAGCCCCCAGCAACCACTTAAACCTGCATGGGTTTACTCAAACCATATCCTCCCCCACTAGGTATAGCAAAAATAAAGACAAAGGTAGTATCCTAGATTGGATCCTGATCAGTGGTGACCCACAGATGCACCATTCAGTCACACTACCTGATGACCTCAGTGATCATTGCCTCACCTACATCATCAAATTCAAAGCTGAGATCACCCATCACCATACCTATAAAGTGACACGAAACAGAAAAAACTTTAACCCAGATAACTTTCTACAAGATCTAAAAGCTGTCAACTGGTCTGAACTTAAAAGACTCCCACTAGATGAGGCCGTGACCTTGTTCAATACTAAATTCCTCAATATCCTTAACTCCCATGTCCCTACTCACACCGTCCTTGCCAAAACTCGAACTGCACCATGGCTAAAGAAACTTACAAAAAACAAAATGTCTAATAGGAACAAGGCCTGCTCCACTTGGCATAATACTAGAGACCCTATAGATCTCATCAGATAGCGTCAAATAAGGAATGACACTAAAAAATCCATCATATCAGACAAAAATATATTACTATACCCACCTACAACAAAAGCATCAAAATAAACCCCAAAAGTTCTGGGCTGGAATAAATAACCTCCTCCACTCATGTCGTACTACCACTCCCACCCCATCAGTTGCCCTTGACAAAAAAACAGTGGCTATTGTGAACACATTTAATAGCTTCTTTCCAGAAACTATCTAGACACTAGCCACCCAACTCACTTCTGCCAAGCCTACCCCTCCCTCACCCAGTCCCCCCCAGCTATACCGCAAATAACAAGTCAGATAGCTCAAGGCTTCCTGCAACCCATTTCTCCTTTAGCTTCCAAACTATCCCTACTACCCTAATTACGAACCCTTCTCAAAAAACTTAAACCCACTTCCCTAGCAGCAGATCACCTCCCAGCTGAATTCCTGCAATTAGCTGCTGAGACCATCGCTATCCCAGTCTCTACTCTCTTTAATAGATCCATTTCCGAGGCAACCATTCCATCAATATGGAAAATGTCCCATGTAATACCCCTACATAAAGGAGGTAGTTCCACAGAATTGTCCAACTATAGACCCATAGCCATTCTCTCACCTCTAGCAAAACTTTTGGAAAAGTGTGTCCACATACAACTAATGCACTACCTCAACCACAATAAACTTCTCACAGAGTCCCAGCATGGTTTCAGACCACACCATAGCACCACATCAGCCCCCTTATTGTTCACCAGTGTCATCAATCTTAATCTCAACAGCAAAAAAAGCATCAAAATAAGCCCCAAAAGTTCTGGGCTGGAACAAATAACCTCCTCCACCCAGGTCGTACTACCACTCCCACCCCATCACTTGCCCTTGACGAAACACCAGTGGCTATTGTGAACACATTTAATAGCTTCTTTACAGAAACTATCCAGACACTAGCCACCCAACTCACTTCTACCAAGCCTAACCCCCTCACCCAGTCCCCCCCAGCTATACCGCAAATAACAAGTCAGATAGCTCAAAGCTTCCTGCAACCCATTTCTCCTTTAGCTTCCAAACTATCCCTACTACCCTAATACGAACCCTTCTCAAAAAACTTAAACCCACTTCCCTAGCAGCAGATCACCTCCCAGCTGAATTCCTGCAATTAGCTGCTGAGGCCATCGCTATCCCAGTTTCTACCCTCAATAATAGATCCATTTCCGAGGCAACCATTCCATCAGTATGGAAAATTTCTTATGTAATAGCCCTACATAAAGGAGGTAATTCCACAGAATTGTCCAACTACAGGCCCATAGCTATTCTCTCACCTCTAGCAAAACTTTTGGCAAAGTGTGTTCACATAAAACTAATGCACTACCTCAACCACAATAAACTTCTCACAGAGTCCCAGCATGGTTTCAGACCACACCATAGCACCACATCAGCCCTCTTATCATTCACCAGTGTCATCAATCTTAATCGCAACAACATGCTATCATCTGCTCTCTTTCTGGACCTCTCTAAGGCCTTTGATATGGTCAATCATCAACTTCTGCTCAGTACCCTGAAAGCTGTCTCCCTGGACCATCACTCTCTACAGTGGTTTCAGTCCTATCTAAGGGGTAGACAGCAGGCTGTCTTATGGCAGGACAAACTGTTATCACATCTCCCGATCACCTTAGGAGTTCGTCAGGGCTCCATTCTTGGTCCCCTCCTCTTCTCTATCTTCATAAATTACCTTCATACTACTATGCCAAATGCACAATGTATCCAATATGCCGATGATTCCATGTTGATTTGCTCTTCCACCTCACCAGCTAATCTGCTATCCCTAACCCAGAATACTTTTAACAGTATAGAAAACTGACTAACTGATCGACAACTTCACTTAAATCCCAACAAAACCAAGCTGCTGCTTTTCTCTCCCACCTCTAGATCCACTCATCCAGTATTTACTATTAAGTCTAACAGTGCTACAGTCATCTCCCCTGATAACCAAACTAAGCTCCTAGGAGTAATAATAGACACTAACCTCAAATTTGATGCACACATAGACCACACTATTAAGTCCATCAACAAAAAAATAGGATCCTTCTACAAGGCCAAACCTTTCCTAACCCTTTTTGCTAGGTGTGCTATTGCCCGAATCCATCTTCTCTCCACTCTTCTTTATGCCTCACCAGTATTTACAAACCCCTTTAAAGCTAACCTCGGCAGACTATCTTCCTGTTACTACCATATAGCTAGATTCATCACAGGTATGGCATACAGGATGCACCAATGCAAAAACCTAACTGAACTTGACTGGCTGGAATTTCCTTCCCTACTAAAGCTTAACCAGCTCACAGTAGCTCACAAAATACTCAACCATCCAGACAATACCCCAAGCCTTAAGAGCATTATTAGCCCACATAATGCTATCAGGCCACTTCGTTCATCCAACAAGCTATCAGTCCTTACCCTAAAATCCAGTTATACAGCAGGTGATTCCCTGTTTGCTAACTCAGTGGGTAAAATCTGGAACCTTCTTCCTGCAAACCTTACCCAAGAGTTATCTCTTCCCCTATTTAAAATAGGCCTCAAAAAATACTTAAGAGCTAACTGGTTCTGCCCTTGCCTAAACCCTGACTAACTCAATCCAACATTTTCTTTAGCTAGTAGACTATCAGCAAGCAGATACTCCACTCATCTGATGTGTCATGTCTTAATGTACAGTTATCCCTGCTGAGTTTATCATTTCTGCATACTGTAGTTTCCCTAATGTGCTCTAAATTTGTGAAATGATTCTTATCTTATTTTTTTTTCACATTTAGCATATGTCTATATGTTCCTACTGTGGTGAACTATCTAATATATTGTATCTCTATCCTTTGCTCTCTTGGAATGTTATTGTACTGTTACTATTAATATTATTATTATTGTGGAGCTTTTCTCCCTGGGTCTTCGCTGAAAATGGACATGCATCCAGTCCGACTATCCCGGTCAACAAAAATAAAATAAAATAAATAAATAAATAAATCTTGTTGAACCTTATTAAATTTTGGAAAGGATAGATTTCCTAAGTACCTCTCTACCTCTTGTAGAGAGAAATTAAGCTTATGTTCTCCATAAAGGTTAGTATAAATTTGCACAAAAGTTTCTCTGAATTCTTCTCTAGCTGTGCGCCATTTGTTGTGATGTACGATCTCGGTTATCCAAGGTGGAGTGGTGTAGATTTTTATTATTCTTGCTAGGAATTTAGAAGGTGTATGTGCCAATTTAGAGCATCTCACAAAGGTTTTCATTTCATAAAATGAGTGTTGTTTAATATTACACTATCATATTCTTATTCATACGGGGATTTAGACTCAGTCCAGTAAAGACAGGTATGTTATAATTTTCGAAAGTGGAGGGGGGACTAGGTCTGATAGATGGTATATGCATCACCATTGAATTTTTACAAAATCCTTAAGTGGATGAAAGAAAGTAGTAAGGGATTGCTTACTAATAAATGATGATGGAAATATGAAAAACAATGGAAAGAATTTAGAAGACAGAGATAAAGTATATACAAATGATATTATGGATAATAAATGTTGATGAGGTTATAAGTAAAGAAGGATATGGTATAAAATATTATGTGTAAATTCTATTATGTATATCCTTGGAAGGAATCTTAAGAGGAAGAAATAAAGCTTTAAAAGCAAAACATAACAGATGTGAAAATATAATAAAAATGTCAAGATTTTTTTATGGAGACTGGTAATAAAGAAATTGCCTATTAAAGCTAAAATGGCATATAAAATGGGATGAAAATATGTAATTTTTGTAAAGAAGTTGAAACCACTGATCTTGTGTTTTTAAAATGCAAAAGAGTTGTCACAATATGGTAAAAACTAGGAAAAATGAACTCCTTTGACGATATAAAGGAAGCAGATGATGTAAGTATGGGCAATATTGAAAATGGGTATTATAACGATAAGAATGATGAATACATAAAGACAGATAAAATAATGTTTTAATTTAATATGGATTATATGGAATCAGAGAATAAAATAGATATTATACAACGACCCTCCATTAATATTCCAAAACGTGCTCACTGATTGGTCAGCGTGCACGTTCTAAATCAGACTTATACTAATGGAAAAAGGTCCAGTCGCCCGGACTTTTTCCATTACTATGTCTTTTTTTTTACAGCAACGGACGCAAGATCTCCGTTACTTTTTAGGCACTGTCTCGCTATGTTAAAGGAGTTTAACATAGCGAGACAACTTTAAAAAAATTAACGGAGATCTTCCTTTCTCCGTTGCTTTTTTTAAAGTTGTCTCGCTATGTTAAATGGGTTTAACATAGCAAGACAGCTTTAAAAAAAGCAACGGACATCTTGCTTTCTCCGTGGCTTCCACCCACAGCTCTGATGTACTGCATAGAATACCAGACAGCTGCAGAAGGGCAGCAAGGAGGCATTATACAATGCCATTATTTAAGAAAAGTAAGTATTTTTTTCTTAAATAATGTCATTATAATATAATAACGCCTGGGTGTGGGTAATGCTGATTTACCCATGGTTGTCTTTGTTTGGCCACTTGGGCTTACCGTGACCAAACCACACCAACCGTGGGTAAATCCAGCATTACCCACACCCAGGTGTGGGTTATTGCTATAATGTTTAATGGGAAATGGGAACTGGTGATAATACTGGAAATAGTTAGATTTTGGTTGTGGAAAATGGAGTGGTGGTCAGAGAGAAGGTAGTAATAAATTTATGTCTAATGAAGTCTTATATAGTATTGTAAATATTGCACATACATGTCTTAACTTTATTGTAATGTAAAACAATTTTTTAAATAAAGGACCCCTTTTCTTTTCAGTAAGTGCCATCTGATCTTTTAAATCCATCTGAGCTACCACCAACTCAGGCAGAAGAGGCCTCGGTTTGATGTCTCATCCAAAGGATGGCAAACTCGGGAATGTGGCAACGCTTTATGCTGAACTGCAGTGTCAGTGTTGGAAAATTAATCTAACATCCTGCTGTGGTAATAGAATGCAAATCCTTCTGTATCAAAGGAAAGTGTGATACCTGTTGAGCTACTGAGACTTTATCCTGTCTGCTAAGGTTTGACGGTTGTTAGGTGATATGGTTAGTAGAATAACATTTGCATTGGCTGTACTTTGTTAGATAGGATTTTCATTGGGGTCTGAAGTGCCATTAATAATGATTATGTGAGATGTGGTGACTGGTAAATATAATGGATCTTCTTGCAATTACTGCCCATAATGTATGTTTACTGCACCTTTGAGATGAGTACCCCAGGGGTCCCTGTGTTTGTAGACAGGGCTGTGGAAGCACTGTTTGGGTCAGGCTGTCTCATTTCTTCCTTCTTGATGAGAGTACAGTCAGGTCCTGTACTTCCCACCATGGGATATGCACCTCTGTTTTATAGTTGAAGTCTCCCACCCCAATGGGCTTGGTGCATGTGCACACTGCGTGAGGTGTGCATCTCAGGATATGCATAGTATACAAACATCCTAAACATGCTTTTTTGGAAAACTCTTGTTCAAGGCAATATAGTAAATGTTGCAACTTTTGATTGCATCTGCATCTGTTTAGCCTGTGCTACCTAAAGAGTACAATTATAAGACCTTTGGATGTACTAGAAGTTTGCCCCCCCCCCCCAACCTTTGATCCCTTTTTTGTTAACTGTAATGCTCTGACAGTTTATGCAGTAATTCTGTGATGGTCTGGTGGCATCCCTTCCCCCTTCCAAAATGTCACTGATTCACTCCTTCGGACGCTGGAAGTGCAATAGTTGCCCCAGTAAAATAACGCCATTCCTCTACTAATTACAAATGTTAACAGTGACTGCAAAAGGCAGGCACCTCTAAGATAGCTAACTTCTGAGTATGACGAGTGTCTGCATGATTTATATTTACTCTGATTCATTACTCATTTGGAGGATGGCTAGTGTGTGCATATTTGTGGAGATGTGATAATTGTCAGTACCTTTGGCCAGCTGTGTGTGTCTGCACATGTGTATGTATTGTGTTTTTGGGTGCTGGTGTTACTGAACTACTGGATCTTTTCCAGTATACCCGGTAGATTGTCAAGGACAAGGATGGAAGGTACCAGCAATCAAGTAGAAAGTTGCTTTTGTAGTTATTGGGAAGCTCTTCTGTCAGGGAACACATGGGCATACCAGTTTTTTACCAAGGTATTGTATTCATAAATTTGCCGCCGGCTCTGGAGTACTTTAGGCCAAAGAAAGAACACTAGTCAGCTAGTGTGTGTGTGTGTGTGTGTGTGTGTGTGTGTGTGTGTGTGTGTGTGTGTGTGTGAGTGGCAGTTTCACGTGAGGTGGGTGGGGAGTATTGTAAAGAGACATGTTACTCTGCAGCATTTCACACTTGATTAATACCATCATTTGTAAAGTGTCTTTGTCTACCTGCAGTGTGTTTAAGGATACAATTGGCTTCTTATTACTTGGCCACCATTCCCCACTTGCAATAGCACATCCATAGCCTGTCTCTTGATGTAATATGCATTTATTCAGGCATCTGTAATATTTAAGTAAGGCAGGATCTTTGGTACTTTGACCAGTACAGGGATGAATTGGCAGGTTTATTTTCTGAATCATCAGCTTTGTTACTTTGCTATAGCATTCAGAATTTTGGAATATTCAGTGACTCCTGCATAGGGCACCAAAATGCAAACTAACAGATGCCAGTCAACTGAAAATATATTTGTATGAAATACATTATTCTTTTTTAATTACAGACACACACCAATGCTAATACAGAGGAAGCCCTTTGGTAAGACTCCTAGAAATGAAAGGATAATATTCTCTCTCATTTTGGCCTTGAGCCTAAGATCTCCAGCATACCATGCTGATGCTACTACCACTGGACCAACAAGATCTACTGCTGGTGTTGAGAGTTCCCTTAAAAGCTTTATCCATTCAGCTAGGAAACCCTCAGGATAGTGATTATGGTTAAATTACATATACACATAAATACAGAGAAAACCCTCTGCTTAGGCACTGTTAATATCATAGAAATGAAAGGACAATATTATTATGCTGATAATATTCCATTGGGCCAGCAAATGTTTAATCATGTGCTACAACTCTTCAGATGCATAACTTGGATAGATACAAGTGCTGCTTCTTTCCATATATACTTTAATGGTTTTCTTTCATCAGCATAGTTTAAGTGACTGTAAGAGGTATTTCAATATGCTTAGAACTTGAAACACTAAATACTGAAAGCCAATGTTTTTTTTCACTTTGTTTCACGAAATGTGGCTGAATAGGCTAGCTAGATTATATATATCTACACACACACACACACACACACACACACACACACACACACACACACACATGGAAAACTTGTTTGGAATGGAGATCTAGCTACATTTTGTGAAACTAAGTGGAATAAACATCTGCTAATGGTACTTTAGTGCTTCAGATATGATCTGCCTTCAATAACCCTTGTGCTGTGTATTCACTGACACTGGCTTCATCAAAGCTGTAGTAATACTGTGGTATTGATAACAAAAGTTTCTGTTGTGTTGAGAATGCTGGTTACCCTGTAAAGAGTAAAGAAAAAAACACAGATATGCTGAATTATCAATACTTTAATTACATATGGCAAAAAAAAAATGATCAAGCATATCTTGAAGTTAAAAGAAATGATTTAGCATAAACAAATGTATGCATTGTTACACGGGTTTCATTTTCAGCATTTGTAGTCCACAGGCATTGAGTTTGTTACCAAATGTCTTAATAATAGAAAAAGAACCACATGGTCTCATTTCTTTAAGTAGAATCACGTGTAAATCAAATGTTTGCAGATGAACAGTTTTATAGTGTATATTTCTGGAAGGCATAAAAGTCTCCCCATTGTCGATCTTGAGATTCTTGTAAATAGCCTGCATGCACACTACAGCATTTCCTGTAACTCCATGACTAATAGCGTTTTTTCCATGACAGCAGTAAACATCAAGTGTTTGCTGGTATTAAAAAAGGACATGCAACAAGAGAAAGAATAGGGACTCATAGCTAAAATGATCACTGGCTTTAACTTTCACTTCAACAACCAGAAGGAACCCATCATTATCAAAATATTGGAACTGTTTGTTTTCAAAAATTTCAGTGGTCAAAGTATAAGTTGTCACGGTGAAGCCAACATTCACAAAAGCTGCATCTGGTCATAAAAACATCATCATTACTTTTGCTTTAATTTGGGAAGCCATTTTGTGTTAGGTCATTCAGTACACACGTGGCTGTTTCTCACACAAGATCAAGGCAGTAATATGCTAATGAGTGTTATCCTGTGTAGTAGGTTTGATTCTCTCAATCTATATTTGTAAACTCCTTCACCCCGAGCAAGTTGTTTAACCAGCCAGGGTTGAGACTTTGCCTGTGTCTTGAGGGGTTTCCAAAATAACAAACAAAAAAAAAGGTAGATCAATGTTGTAAATAGTTTATAAATCTAAATGCTTCAAATAAGATGCAAAAAGATGTATTTGTGGAATTTAGTTATATATGCAGGCATTTTGGTGTCAGTTTAATGTTCAGTTTTTTGTATGGAAAAAGTTTACAGCTGCCGCTTAGACATCATGTGTGGTGAAGAGAGACATGTCGAAGGCTAAGGATAAGGTGTATGGAGAGTTGTATGAAAGGTTGGTCACTAAGGCAGGAAAAAAGGACTTGTACCAATTGGCTAGATGGAGGGACCAAGCTGGGAAAGATGTGCAAATTAGGGTGATAAAGGATAATGGTGGAAACATACTCACAAGTGAGGAGAATATGTTAAGCAGATGGAAAGAGTACTTTGAGGGGATGATGAATGAAGAGAATGAGAGAGAGAAGGTTGGATCATTTGATCAGTCACAGCATAAAGTTATGGGAAAGAGTAGTGGAAGCTAGGTTAAGAAGGGAGGTGATGATTAGTGAGCAGCAGTATGGTTTCATGCTGGGAAAGAGCACTACAGATGCACTGTTTGCTCTGAGAATGTTGCTGGAGAAGTATAGAGAAAGTCAGAAGGAGTTGCATTGTATCTTTGTGGACTTAGAGAAAGCATGTGGCAGGATGCCTAGAGAGAAGTTGTGATATTGTACGAGAGGAGGTCGGGAGTGGCAGAGAAGTATGTAAGAGTTGTACAGGATATGTACAAGGGTAGTGTGACAGTGGTGAGGTCTGAGGTAGGAGTGACAGATGCGTTTAAGGTGGAGGTGAGATTACATCAAGGATCAGCTCTGAGCCCTTTCTTATTTGAAATGGTGATGGACAGGTTGACAGATGAGATCAGACAGGAGTCCCCGTGGACTATGATGTTTGCGGATGACATTGTGATCTGTAATGAAAGTAGGGAACAGGTTGAGGAGACTCTGGAGAGGTGGAGATATCCTCTAGAGAAGAGAGGAATGCAAGTCAGCAGGACTAAGAAAGAATATATGTGTGTGAATGAGAGGGAGGATAGAGGAATGGTGAGGCTGCAGGGAGTAGAGTTGGCAAAAGTGGATGAGTTTAAATACTTGGGATCAACAGTTCAGAATAATGGTGAGTGTGTAAGAAAGGTGAAGAAGAGAGTACAGGCATGGTGGTGTGGGTGGAGAAGAGTGTCAGGAGTGATTTGTGACAGATGGGTACCAGTAAGAGTGAAATAGAAGGTCTACAAGAGGGTAGTGAGACCAGCTATGTTATATGGGTTGGAGACAGTGGCATTGACAAAAAGACAGGAGTCAGAGCTGTATGTGGCAGAGTTAAAGATGTTAAGATTTGCACTGGGTGTGACGAGGATGGACAGGATTAGGAATAAGTATATTAGAGGGTCAGCCCAGGTTGGACAGTTTGGAGACAAAGCCAGAGAGGCAAGATTACGTTGGTTTGGACATGTGCTGAGGAGGGATGCTGAGTATATTGGGAAAAAGATGCTAAGGATGAAGCTGCCAGGTAACAGGAAAAGAGGAAGACTTAAGATAAGGTTCATGGATGTGGTGAGAGAGGCCATGCAGGTGGTTGGTGTGACAGAGCAAGACAGGAGGAAATGGAAACAGATGATCCACTATGGCAATCCCTAATGGGAACAGCCAAAGGATGAAAAAGCTTAGACATCATGTATTTTCTAGGTATATCCGGCAATGCCTGTAACAGGGCTGTATATTAGAAGATGAGTTGTCAGTGACACAGGGTTTCAAGGTGTACTTTATATTACTGATGTCTGCATTACTATCATACCGACAACACTGTTCACCTGCTCCATCTCATTACTGTAGTACGTCAGCAAGACTACATTAGCCTGTTTAAAGCCTATTTACCGGAGGCTATACTCCATCTATCCCCAACATGTGGATTTTACTGTGTATATACTGGCATAGAAATTGCTTCAAGTCAAAGAAAAAGGGAATACATGTATTCCTTTTCTTTGAGATGGTGTTGTCACAGTGGTAGTTTATTTAGAGATCAGGGTGTGAGATTAGAGCCACCACATTCAGGAAAGAGCAGGGGATGCTGCCCCACTGTTAAAACATTTACTCTCACATTGCACATAATTGACTTTATCAAAGTGGTTATATGAGTATGTAGGATCATCCTGGTAGATGGGGTACAGCTCGTGTACTCATAAGTGCATGTATTGTATTTACTATTTCCTTTCTGGACAATACCAGGATTGAAAAGGGTCTTGAAAGGACCAGTTCACTTATTTGGATGATCAAATAAATATAAGTAAGACACAGGTCAGCATAATGTGCATGCTCTCATGTTCCACAGGTTATGTATGTGCATCCATCATATACATTTCATTGTTGACTTTGGTGTTGGTTGTTTGAGAGGTTCAGATTGATATCTTTTAGTACTGGCAGGTTCGCAATCTGCCACTTTGCAATGTCTAAAATCAGAAGTGCAATTTAACCATTTTATTGTATTTAATATAAAAAGCCCTCTACATTTTCTACTAATTATGTTGGCTCAACATCTTCCTTCGATTCCATTTTATGTCCTTAAGAGTGTCCTCCTTCTAGGGTTGGATTCCTTTTTTGTAAATGCCGGTTGTCACCCAATTCACCATTTACAAGTCCCTGAAATTAGAATACTGTCCTTTGCAAGCAATCCCTTTGTATACACACACTTATGTTTCTCATAACCTGGACCCCCCCCATTTAAGGCCACTAAAGGGTGTTTAATTTCTCCTATGTGAGTGATTCCCTAGACACATTGTGAACTGCGTAATCTACCAGTTTACTGTAAGTCATTTAAATAAATGAAACTGTCATTTGCAAACTGCAAGATGTGATTTCTCAAAAACAAACTGCCTGTTCATCACTGCAGTTTTATAACCTTCACCAACACCCAAACTCTTATAGTAGAGTTCAGGCCCCTAGGCAGCGAGACATTTCCCTTTGGTACATTTGATTGCAGACACAGGACTGAAGTGACATTCAGCTGCAGAGAAATATGGCTGTTATAAATTCTATGTAGTTGAAGAAGCATACATTGCCATGCCTACAGCTTTAATAACCAAGTGCATGGGGGCAGAAGTAGTAATGAGTGTTGTGATCAGTGTACAATACATGCTTATGTAACTGCAACATGTAGAAGTGTGCTGCATGAAGGAAATCTTGCATGCCACTGTACTAACATTTATGTTCTAGTATGCATTTTAGGGAATGTTCCCTAGACACTGTGAAAGGCATAACGGTCCACATCCACCAATTATAAAGGCACTGCGCATTGTGCACTACATTTTTACTGCCATTGACAAGGCCACTGGCCAGCCCGCTGCTGATGCCTGCTATACTGCCTGCTCTCTTATATTGCCTTGCGGACCATAGACATTATTTTCTCCCTGTATATTTGCTTATTGAAGTTGTGGGTATAACACATTTCTCTCTCGAACCGTAGGGATTTGCAACATCCATGTTTCTTAGCAGCTGAATGCCACTTCAGTAATTTGTCCCCAACCAAATGTGCCACAGGGAAATGTTTCGCTGCCTAGGTGCCTGAACCCCTTATAGTAATATGGGAGGGCAGTGCCCTGTTCCTGTTGTCTGCAGAGTGACTAATGACACAGGTAGTTCATAGGCTAGTACTAGGCTAACTGCTCTTGCAAGCCATTTTTTAAGCCTGGCCAATTATCTCTTGTGAGACTCAAACCTTTCATCTTGTGTTTGTAAGGCAAACACCTTAACCATTAGGCCACCCTCCCAACCCTTAATGTCTAGGGTTCAGTGGTACAGTGCACTGAATTTGTTTTCAAGAAATGAACAATATAAGCCTAAATGTTTTCTTTTTCGATAAAGAAACATTCCTGCCATGTCTTTTATCCCTGTTGTGACCTTCAAATTTTGTACTTCCTCCCTCCTGTCACTACTTGACTTACTCAGTCTCACATCAGTAGTCTTTGTTTTAACCATAATAATTTAGTTTCAGTGGCATTCTGGTTAAAATGCAGATGTAAAAAAATTAGCTTTCTTTTATGATTCTGATATCTATCCTGCATTGTTTTGCAAATGCTGTCACATGATTTCTTTAATTCTGTATAAATTGTTAGGTGTTTCTACTGTTGATTGTTCTGAAGAAGACCTTGTCCAATTGTTGGATGAAAGAACTTTTTATAATAAATTATGCTCAATTCTGTTGACAGGGTGTAATTTGTTGTTTATTGTTTTAAGAGACTGTATATAAAAAGTCCAAGTCAAAAGTCTTAATATGCATATTTTAACACAGAACAAACAATGAATATTAATGTAAGACTGTATTACATCTGCATGCGACAGCTAAATAACTATTAACTGGAAGGCTGGTGAATCATACGGGTCATGAAGGTGAAAGTTTGTGAAGCCATCCTATCAACTTTTGCTATAGAACTTGACCCTTTTTACATTCCTATAATTTGTACAACAGATTGCATTCATTACGTGGGTCACACAAGGTACATATGCGTAGATAGCTAACCTCTGTCATGTAGCTTTTTGGGATCACGTCTAACTGTTTGTACAGTTTTGAGATTCATTTTATTCCAATGATTTACATCATTTGCACTTGTATGTAGGACAAAACTGTCACAGCTGCATTTTATTTTAATATCTTTATTAATATCTCAGCATTATTTTTTCCAGTCTTCCCAAAGTTGTTGTCAAACATGCATTTTACTAGTTTATAAACTCACAATGCTTTCATGTATTCTGCATAGCATGAATACAGTTTAGATTTTGGAGTTCTGTTCTATGCCTTTAATAGAGTTGCATTCACACTTTCACACCTGAGAATAAGCTTCATCCTATGGATATCACTTTTTATTTGCAGATGTGTGTCTATGTGTCTATATATGTGTGTGTGTGTGTGTATATATATATATATATATATATATATATATATATATATATATATATATATATATATATATATATATATATTCACTACACAATCTCGAAGTACTGAAATGTTGAATTTCAGTACGTCGAGAATGAATAGTGGAAAGTGCAGTTGTGTGAAACTGCACTATGTCGAATGCGGAAATGTAGAATCTGCTATTGTGGTGTCGCGTTCGTGATGTGTGGTGCGATTTGTGGATTTATCTGGGGTTTCAGGTAAGTGGAAGTGGTGTTTGTGTAAGAGTATTGGGTAGGAATTTTAGTGTATGTGAGTGTGTGTTGTTTTTTTTTGTGTGTTTGTGTGTTTGGTGCGACCTCAGAGTTAGAATATATAAGTAGGGGAGGTGTGTGTGTGTGGGGGGGTGCAGCCCCCAAAATGGGAAGAGCAGGGGGGCTTGCCCCCTGCTTATAGGTAGGGTAGGTGTGTTTGTGTGTTATGTTGTGTTTCTGTGTGTTATGTTTGTTTTAGTGTAGTTAGGTAGGTGTATGTGTGCATGCTTATGTGCTGTTTTGTGTGTGTGTGTGTGTGTGTGTGTGTGTGTGTGTGTGTGTGTGTGTGTGTGTGTGTATGTGTGTGTGTGCGTGGTCGTGATTGTGCTATTCACGGTTTTGGGATTTCGGGTATGTGGGCTTTCCACTATTCAGTCTCAAAATACTGAAATTCGACAAGCCTAGCCATAACAATTCCCTGTCTATTTCTTCCCACACTATTTACTTCCTGGACCCCTGTCTAGCAGGGCGACTCACATGATCCCTGGCATGAATTTCCTTTCTCTCATCCAATCGTCAAAGTTCCTTTTGAAGAGGGCCAAAGAGGTTCTCTGCCTGACATGTATGGGCAGTCTATTCCAGAGTTTGTGAAGTCTCTGGGTCAGGAACCTATCCCTCCAGCATGTTTTGTTTATTGTGATGACAAGGTTTAGATCCCTAGAATGTGTGGCTCTGAGGGACTGGGATTTCTTTAAGTGTAGCATGTCCAACAGCTCTGTATTTGACATGGCCTGGTATGTTAAGCAGAAATCGCCTCTGAGTAGACAATATGCAACAGAGTATAGCTGGAGTTTTTTAAGGCAGTCAGCATAGACCATCTGCTTTAGGTCTGTGATTCTTTTAGTGAGATATTTCTGCTGCCTTTCCAGTTGTTGCTGGTGTCTTGAGAGGTGCATACCAAATGGGGCATTGTATTCTGTAATGGGTCTAATGAGGGATGAGTACAGTGGGACAATGACATCCTTTTTTCTGGATGAAAAGCCCTTAGTGATGAGGTGTGCCACATAGAAGGATTTCCTGACTGTTGTGACGATGTGGTTATCGAAGGTGAGACCACTTTCCACCTGTGTCCCTAAGTCTCTTATCACACTTTTGGTGTTTAGTGTCTTGCCACCTATGTGGTAATTCATGGGTACATGTTTTTTTCCCAAAGGGGATAACTATACATTTCTTGGCATTGAGCTTGAGCCCATGGCTCTGGCACCAAGCATCTGTTTCTGTAAGACCCTTTTGTAGAGTATCCACATCATTTGGAGATTCAATAATGGCTACCAGTTTGCAGTAATCTGCGAACTTTGCTAGCCAGAGTCCCGTAGTATTGGCCTGTACTACAGAGAAGTAGATGCCAAACAAGAGTGGTCCCAGGACTGAACCCTGAGGTACTCCACTTGTCACTTGTCTGGAGCTGGATTTGAAGTCAGCTACTTTTACAGTGCGGGTTCTGTCAGTAAGTCAGTTGGCAACCCATTGAGTGATGTAGGGATTAATGCCGAGCTTAGTAAGTTTATCTGTTATTCCAGAGTGTGGGATAGTGTCAAAGGCCTTGGCGAGGTGCAGATAGGCTGTGTGGATTGCCTTATCCTCATCCA
This sequence comes from Protopterus annectens, assembly GCF_019279795.1. Lineage (NCBI taxonomy): Eukaryota > Metazoa > Chordata > Ceratodontiformes > Protopteridae > Protopterus > Protopterus annectens. The sequence goes on along the minus strand of NC_056745.1, from coordinate 1,094,439,671 downwards.
CAGCTCTGGAGACTGATTCAAAGAAGTCAGTCAGGTTCAGGAGACAAGATCGGCCCTTCACAAACCCAAACTGGGTGGGGTCCAGTGTTTGAAGGTTTCCAATGTCTTTGTTTATAAATTCCATGATAATACGTTCCATGGCCTTGCAGATCAGGCTCGTCAGACTGATGGGGCAGTAGTTCCCGGTATTCAAGGTGGATCCCCTCTTGTGGAGTGGGATAACTGTAGCTGTGTGCCACTCAATGGGCACGAAGCCTGAGGTGAGGCTATGATTAAACATAGCACTTAAGTGAGGTGCCAGTTCTTTTTGTAGTTCATGTAGTACACAGTCCGGGATGTCATCTTGTCTCATGGATGCTGTATTCTTAGGTTTGGAGAGTGCGTTTTTTACCTGTGTGGCCATTATTACCAGAATTTGGCAGTCTTCCTGTATTGAGATGGGCCATTTAGGGGGGAGAGGGGGGGTGAAGTTGGCACTGAATCGATCTGGCAATATCCTTGGGATCAGTATATTTAATGCCATTCTGTTGTAGCTCAGAGCAAATCTGAGCATTGCATTTAGATTCTTGACATAGATATAGAATGCCTTGTGATTGTCTTTGGAATTTTTGGCAATTTTATTTTTGTAACTCGATTTGGAGGATGTTATGAGGGATCTCATCTTCTTACTGAGGCTGGTAAGGTAGATTTTTGCATCCTGGGATTTTCCTCTGTTCTGCAACAGTTTCTTCATTTTGTTGTAAAGTTTGTTTATGGCAGGGGATCACCAGATTGGCTTCATATTTTTGGAGGAGAGCATCTTGGTTCTATTTGGGATGGCACGATTCATGCATGAGTGGATGTGTTCGTACAGTGCCTTAGTGTAGGACTCAGCAGTCGAACTTTCAGTTCACGTCTGCATGGGTGTCATGAAGTGTGTCACTTCTGACTTGAGTAGCATAAAGTTGGCTTTGAAGAAGTTTTTTATGGAGGCTTCCTTACTGGGAGTTGGGGGTGGGTTGTGGATGTTAAGGGTGATTAGCTTATGGTCTGACCTGACCAATGAGGGGGTGACCATAGGTGTGGAGCTTCGATTTCCCATGTTGGTAATGACCAGGTCTAGGATATTGGAGCCCCTGGTTGGACAGTGGATTAGTTGATCCAGGGCATTGGAATTTATGAATTCCAAGAAATGTTTGGCAAAGGTGTTGGTACATGAGTAGTTTTCCCAGTTAATGGTAGGGTAGTTGAAGTCACCCAGTATTAGGGTGTTTGATTGTATCTTAATATTTTCCAGTATGTTTCGAAAGGTGTAGTGAGAATCTTGGGGCATGGTGGGGGATCTGAAGCAAGTTACAATTTGGATTGCAGTCTTACTTAGTGTTAGTTGCACCTGGAGAATTTCAGATGCATTGTGTTGGATAACTAGCCTGGTGATGTGAATATCCATGGTGAATATGGACACTCCTCCCCCTTTAGTGTTTCGATCCTGGTTTGGTGGCCGAAAAGTGTGGTATGAGTTGTAGCCTGGTACTGCAGGGATGCTCTCTGGAGCCTTGAACCAGGTCTCAGTTACTGCAAAAATATCGATTTCCTCCATTTTTAGGATTGCCTCGAGAGAGAGTGCATTTTGAGGTTTAGACTTCTAGCATTGAGTAGCATTACCTTCAGATTTTGCATGCTTGTACCTTTTACGGTGGTGGTTTTGTCTTTTGAACTTTGCCTAAAAAAGGCACTATAGGGGTGACAAGAACCTTAGCCAGTAACCTGAATCTCAGGGGCGACAGGTGCAGACCATCTCTGGCAAAGCATCGTGGTCTGTCGATCATGTCATCCCAGGCAGACAGATACTGGATCCCCTTTCAATGACACCAGAAGCTTAGCCAATTGTTGAAGTCAATCATTTTGTCTTTATATTGTGGTATCATTCTGGACGAAGGCAGGATGCTACTCAGGGCTTTGGTCATACCTGCCTGGACCACATGATCTGAGAGCTCTTTCATGTCTCTTTTCATGTAGTCCAGGGAGGTATGTCTCATGTCATTCACTCCAACATGGACAATGACAGAATCATATTTGTACTTGTGGAGTGACTTGAATGTATGTGTTATGTGGCGGATCCTGGTACCCGACAGGCAGCTGACTGTAATTTTCTCCTTGTTCAGCCTGGTGAGTGGGACATTAGTGTGACTGACTATAGAGTCATCTATGACTAAAGTGTTAGGTACATTGCCTTGCCTTAGGGGCTGTTGCTGGGTGGCACACTGGTGTTGTGAGCTATGTGACACTTTGGTTGTGATTGGTGTTTGTTTGCGTTTCAGCTTCGGAGGTCCTTGTTGCTTGTGCAGGTTACGGTTAAGGGCCTCCGCATATGTGGATTTAATGTTGTTATGTGTGGGTGTTGGTGGTGTGGGTTTAGACGGGCTATGTGTTGCGTAAGGTGTAGTGCAGGTGTTTACCTTCTCCTCTTGACTGTCTAGCACAATCTTGGGTGGAGAGAACTTTGCTTCCAGTTTGGCTATGTAAGTGCATCTCACAGGTTGTAGTGTTGGGTGGTAGGAGGACAGGGTTGTCTGTGTCCATGAGACAATTGCTGCATGCCTCAGTATGCCCAGATTCACCAGGTGGACAGGAGAAATCACCGGAAGCTGACCCTTGCACATGCCTGGTTTGGTGCTTTTTTGTAAAGTACAGGAGCTGTTTTCCCTTACCTTAGCAAGCTACTTTGCAATTATAGGCTGTTTAGTGCCTGTGATTAATTTCACCTTATTAACAAGGAGAGTTGAGTGCTTGTATCAGTTTAAGGCTTCCTAATGCTTTCCAGCAGGTATTAGAGCAAGTGCTAGTCACAGGGATGCTTAAAGGTAAGATGAAAAAATATTGTTTATCCTAAACACTGCAGTATGCACTAGAGAAGTTAGATGTGAAAGTAGGTAACTTAAGTTTTT
>NC_056745.1:1094406744-1094431744 GCF_019279795.1 Protopterus annectens | reverse complement strand
GTTGAGCCTTATCTCATGTTTCTGAGGTTTGATTGCTTCAGACTGCACATAATTCTGAGAAAATACTTGACCAGACAGTGATCCCTTTGAAAGTCGATAAAATTAAAATATGAATGTTTTAAACTATTACTAAATATACTAATTATCATATTCTATCCTTTTTGCTGTGCATGAACCTTTAGGAACAGTACAGTTTCATTAATTGTGCAGTAATACCACGTGGGCATAGTGTTTTTTCATTCTTATGTCAGAAATAGTGAATTTATGTTTCTGAGGGCTGTGGGTCTTGAAGTTCAAACACATTAAGCAGTTAACCACGATGTGAGCAAAACAAAAACATTACATTTTTTCTGGAATACAGATTATTAGGTTTCTATTTATCCTATTTTTTCGTGTGTAGAATATGGCAAATTAGTTTGCTGTCTTGTTAATGTGCAAAAGAATTTGATCTTTTTCATAAGTATTAATTTAACAACTGTTTAGTGAATGCAGTATTTTTTGTCTTCTTTTTGTTTTGGACCACATTTTATTCTTGTAGCTGTTTGCTTTTAGCGTTGTTTTTTTTTTTTTCCTTATGGAAAAAAAAGCCAGTCCGCTTTAAGAAGTAAATTAGCAGTTGCGCTTACAGTGTGCAGAAAAAAGAAAAAAAAAACATGTCTTTGAACATTGACAAAGGATATACCTGCATAATAAATCATGGACAGATGAACATAAGTAAAAAAAAGGGCTAAAAAAACCCATGAAAATAAAACAAAAATGGTAAATGATCCAAAATACAGACAGCAATAAAAAACAAGCATACAGATTAAAAGCAGAAGGACAGAGGACTGCACATTTGTGGTCTGCTGTGAGTACAGGATTTAATCATGTCCGTTCTTTTGTCCTCTCCTGGCTAGTGATTCATGAACAGCTCTAAATGTGCATGACAGTACGAGAGTTACATTTTGTTTTAGGAAATGCATGATCTTATGGATGTTTGCAGTGTACTGCATAATTACACAATGTATACAGCACTGTTAGAAGCAACTGCCAGCCAACAACGGAAGGAATCCCAGTATGGCTGCCCATGTTCTGGCATTATTAGATTGAGTGTAGCATTTGTGTGTTGGTGAGGTTGGAAAGGAAGCATAAATTTCAGCGGCGAGGTTGAAAAAGAAGCATCAATTGCAAGCACATATGCATACTTTAACAGTTTTTTGTGCTTGCACATGTTTTTCTAGGCGTGTTTACCTGCCAGCACATTTGCATGTTTTTATATGTGTGTGGGCCTGATGTGAGGGGAAAGAAAGAATCAGGACACTGAGGGCTAAAGTTTGACTGATGGAAGAAACACCGTAGCAGATTGTGCACAGTACATTTCAGCAGACAGTGGGGCTCTGTGTACTTTCCAGGTTAATAATTCATAGCAAGAACACTCTGTGTGCCCTGTATGCTGGTGGCTCTCTGACTACTTCCTAAATATTTGTGCATAGATGAAGGGCACACAGCAAGAACAGGCCCAGTCACTTGCCAAGTGTAGCTACAGAGTACAATCTGGAAGTTCTGCAGACTGCATTAAGGCTACACACAACAACATTGTATTTACCCACCTCTGACCGAAGAGCAAGGTGTGTGATGAGCAGAAATGGAAGTGGGCATGAGTATGGCAGTACATGGGGCTAACAATTCATGCCTCTGTACACGAGAATGAGAACTGTGGACTAATTAGCATGCATGCATGCACAGAGACCCTCACACACTGTCGCCTGAGTCTGTGTGTGTGTGTGTGTGTGTGTGTGTGTGTGTGTGTGTGTGTGTGTGTGTGTGTGTGTGTGTGTGTGTGTGTGTGTGTGTGTCCTATGATAAATTGGCATCCCTTCCAGGATTTGTCCCTGCCAGTTGATTGCTGGGGTAGGTTCCAGCTCTTGAATGACCCTAAGTTGGATAAAGTGGGTATCAGAAACTGAATAAATGAGAACTAATCGCCTGCAGATAAGCTATCGGCTACTTGACCTTTCCTGGTTTGAAAAAGGCTTGTGCAGGCTAAGATAAGACTGTGTGTTTGTCTCTGTATATGAGGTATACTGATTATTACCAAGATCTGTATCCGAGGTTTGTGCAGTAAGTTTTGCATTTCTCAATTCTGCAGTATATAGTCAAGGCAAGAACATTCTTAGACATATTTAGTTTGTTATTTGGGTCACACGGCATTGTATGAGGTTTCTAAATTACGTTTTTTTTTTATTTCATTGTGATATTCCATAAAGTAAGTGCAGTGACATTCTGACAAATGACTGAATGAACTGTCTGTTTTTAGGCATTAACTTTTAACAGGATGGGGGAGTTCTACACAAAATGACACATAACTTTTTAAATGGCAAATTTAACATAGTGCTATCTTTTGTCATAATGCATTGGGGGCACACTTCAAATCAGTAATAATAAGCTTTGTGAATATTGTGTGGGATATGAAAGGTGAATGACAGCTGGAGACAAACACTCTTGATAGATGTTACATAGGGAACAAATGGTTAAGGTTGGAGCCATATATTTTTATAGTGATCATAATATTGATGCACCTGAGCAAAATTCAAACTATAATGTAGATTACTTTCTTGTTTGACCTTGAAGAAAAATAGCATTACATTTACTACAGGAGGAAGATAATTTTCACTGCTGGAATGATAGCTTAAAGGACTTCCGGCAGTTCTTTCTAGAATACAGCAAACAAGAAAAAGTGAACCTGCTAAGAACAGGATTTTTCATTCGTTAAACACCAAGGCATCTTATTACTGGAAGACAATCCATTTACAGTATCCATTTTATACCCGTTTAATAGAAAGGCCATAATCAATCAGTTCTAGTTCACATATATGGCAGTCCTTTGCTGTACAGAATCCATTTAAAATGAATTTCTTTTAGTTCTGAATCTGATTTTAGACACTGACTGGAAATGACACACTTATCTGGCAGCACATTTCCAGTTTCATTCTAGGGGGCTGTTAGTTATCCTGTCATTTGTTTGTTCTATTAAGTAAATAAAATTAATTCCTACCTGCAAAGATGATACATGCTTAATCCATCCACCCATCCATCCTCAACCCCTTTTTCCCATTTTGCACATGGGGTTGGGGTGTCACTTCATCAGTGACAATCATCTGGCGCCAAGGTTTACACCACCGCATAACCATGCGTATCTCTTTTTAGAACTGAACAGGCTCATTTATGGTGTTAAGATTTTATTGCAATAAAGCTACAAAAACATAACATTTTTCAGAATATGCAGACAGTGGGGATGTGCTGCATCAATGACATTCCCACAAAAATAATGATTCCTGGATGGAAACTTACCAAGTTATGAAACCAGGAATAGCAAAACACAAATTAGGAGCATCACAGAGCACATTTCTCAGCTGACATGTTAAGCATGTGACATTAGGTCCCTGATTGTTCTTCATTCACCTAGTTTATATCTTTACGATAACCTTTATTATCTAGTCAAGCTATAATAGATATGCTTGTTTTTATGTGTGACACAGGAGTTTTAATCAAGGGAAAGCTTTCAGTTTCCTTCTGTGTTTTAACCCTTTTGCGTCTAGAAAAATTTAATATTTATGAACCAATAACATTGAAATTTAAATGAACATTTCTGGAACACAGTTATTTACACTGCTTTACCCAGTTTATAACTGTAAACCACACATTTACTGGTGACTTTACTATAGAAGTACTGTCTGACATAGCTGCACAATTTAGATTTACGGATGTATATAAACTTTTATAAGATTTATTTTGTGATTTAGGTAGAAAATGCATTGCAATAAAATTGAACGCTTGCATAGGGAAAGTTGAAGAGGCATTGAACCAGTGGTCAGGTGTTCCTTAGCTTTTTTATAATTCCTTCTTGTAAGGATTTTTTATAGCTCTGTGTTGTCACACTGTAGACTTGAAGGTCTGTCATCTGATTTGGAAATGGTGAAGTTTTTTGATGCATTGCATAACTGAAAAATGTCATTTACACTGGTACCTTTGACAGAGTGATGTTTTTTATACTTTATTCTAGATTATTTGAAGTATTGTCTTGAGAGAACACTGCTGCTTTGTAAAATACATATAGTCTGTCTGCTGATGAACAACTGTAGATTTGCAAGTTTGCTGCAAGGTTTTGGAACTCACCTTAACTGTAAATATTGTCGTCCTCCCATCAATCGTGGCTCACCATTGAAAAAAATGAAGAAACTGTATGATACTGGAAATATTGGAAATAACTGGAAGAAATGTTTTTATCAAAATGTCTTCATCTTTTAATTACCCAGAACTGTACGGAACAAGTTCCAGTCTCTCTTTTATGTGTCAAGTCTTATTGCACCTTTTAGAATAAAAGGCTGCACACAAGATTTGTTGAAAGTGGTTTATTATGTAGTAGCAGGATACAAGGAGTTGGATGCCAGCAATATCAGAATCAAATCTTACTGTCTCAAATAACACTGCTGATAAACTGAAATAGACTGAATTATACTGTCGATAAATTCTGTACTCAGAATTATTCCTTTACCCCTGTATGTTATAATTAAGATTCTGGAGTGATGAATATTTGACCTGACTTCTGCACTCACTCTTGAGTGTCTGTACCAAACTTCTGTGGAATGCACTGCAACAACTATCTGTGTATCATTCTGGTGTAACATACTGACTTCTGTGTCCGAAGTGTCTCTCCTAATAATAGTAAAACCCTGTAAATGTTCTGCTAGTTCTACATGCCTCTTCAGTGTTGGTTTCCTAGCCACGTACCATCTAAACAAGATTTGTTTGTACTTAATGTCTTGCACATTCTGTTAGCACATTTTATTTTTATCAGTATTATTGACTAAGGTTATTCATTTGTATCGTTTACTGAAACATTCCTTTCTATTAAAAATACATTCACTTAAACTTCATGTAAAATGTAAACTATGTAGGATCATAGGAAGTTACTAGGCTACTGGCCTTGAGGCCCTTATAAGCCTAGACAAGAGTTAAGCCCATGCATAGACAATTCAGCATCTGATGCCCCTGTCCAGCAGGGACACGGATGGAATCCCAGGGATGTATGTTTTATTTCCCATCCAGTTATCCAGATTGCACTTAAAAAGGGGTAAATAAGTACTCTGCTTGACAAGGAGAGGGAGTCTATTCCATAGATGGAGGAAGTCTCTGGGGCACAAATCTGTCCTGCCAGCATGTCCATGTCACAGACCAGGCTGAGGCCACGTTTGTGGATTACTCGAGTGGAGCTTGACTTGCGCATATGCAGCAGTCCCATCAAGGCGGGGTCCGAGATTGCCTTGTATGCTAGACAGAGGTCACCTCTGAGGAGTCTGTATGAAACAGAGTAGAGGGGTTGGGCTTTTAGCCTATCTGAGTATGGTAGATTTTTGAAGCCCTGGATTCTCCTGGTGAGAAACGGTTGTGGTCTCTTCAGCTGCTGAGTGTGTTTTGCGAGGTACATGCCGAATGGAGCGTTGTACTCAATAATGAGCCTTAAAAGCCGAAAGAAGAAGAAGAAGAGGGATGTTATGACCTCCTTGTCCCTGGATGAGATACCCTTACTTATGAGATGGGCCATGTAGAAAGCTTTCCGTACAATGGAAGCAACATGGTGGTCAAAAGTCAGGCTGCTATCAATCTGGGTACCCAAATCCCTCACGACTGACTGTGTGCTTAGAACATTGTTATTAATGTGATAATCTGTGGGGACATCTCTCTCCCCAAAGGGGATGATGATGATGCATTTTTTTGTATTCAGCTTGAGGTCATGTTTTTGGCACCAGTAATTTGTTTGGGTGAGACCCTCTTGGAGGATGTCCACATCACTAAAGGAATTGATGACAGCTCCCAACTTGCAGTCATCTGCAAACTTGGTCAGCCATAGCCCACTGGTTTTGGCCTGTACCTCAGAAAAGTATATCCCAAATAACAGAGGCCCAAAGACTGAACCCTTGGGTACGCCACTTGATACGGGTCTACTGCTTGAGGTGGCTTCCCCTATTTTGACTAGGTGGGTTCTATCAGTGAGCCAGTTGGCTACCCATCTGGTAACATACAGATTGATGCCTAGTTGAGAGAGTTTATCTATTATGCCCAAGTGGGGAATAGTGTCGAAGGCTTTGGCCAGGTGAAGGTAGGCATTGTGCACTTTCTTTCCCTCATCCATGGCTTTGGTGACTGCCTCAAAAAAGTCGACCAAATTTAACAGACATGACCTCCCCTTGATGAAGCCAAACTGTGGGGGATCGAGTGTTTGGAGGTTGCCAATGTCCATTTTAACGAGGTCCATGATAATCCGTTCCATGGCCTTGCAGATCAGGTTAGTTAGGCTGATGGGTCTATAATTTCTGGGATCAGTGGATGCTCCAACTTTGTGTAAAGGGATGGGTTACCTTCACTTCTCCTAAAGCTCATTTGACTGATACCAAATGACTGACACTTCACTTTCCCTAAAACTCATTTCCCTAACAATTAGTACTGGCAGTGTGTAGAGCACTGTAAGGCAAGTAAAAGGAATATGTCCTTTTCCCCACTGTAGTATGACCCTGGAGTTAGTATATATAGTTAGGGGGTGTGGGGGGCATAGCCGCCCACCTAGTTTGGTTTTACTGAACAATATAAAACCAAAAGCAGAGAATGAAAAAGCAAACTAGTTGGGGGACTATGCCTCCAACTATATATACTAACTCCAGGGTCACTTTAGGGGAAGTGAAGGTAACCCAAAGGGATGACAGTGGCTGCTCGCCACTCAGCTGGGACAAAACCGGTACTCAGGCTTTGGTTGAATAGGGCATCTAATGGTGCTGCAAGTTCCTGGCTGAGTTCATGTATGATGCAGCCTGGGTTGTTATCAGGTCCCATAGAAGCCGTATTTTTTGCCTTTGAGAGAGCAAGGCCTGCTTTAATATGGCTGCTTTTCTAGACTTGAGCAAAACATACTGTATTTATGTTTAACAAACTACATGTAAATAAAACCTGATCTTACATGCTTATATTTAAACATTGTAAGCCTACTAGGCATAAATGCTGTCATTCAGTGACTCACTCAGAGCCACACAGCAGACAGATGAAGGAATCAAATATAAAACTATAAGATGAAGCTTGTTATTGGCTTATAGTGCCTGGCACAACATGAAGCAGAAGGGAGGGAACATTCGCTTTCATGTAGCTGTGCATAACACATTAATGGCATTTCGGAGCGAGCTCAGGAGCATGTAAATGTCACTGGGGCAGTGTCACAGGACCTCTGTGGACATTAGAGTGCCACAATGACCAGTATGTAGATTATAGGAGGAAATCCTCCACCTTCCCCTGCCTGCCTGGATGCCACCCCATGTACCACTTTAACCCCAACAACTAAGAATGCTATGGGGGGACATGGGTGAGTTGACAGAAATGTTTTAGCATTAATTAAATGTTTAATAGGCATGATGAGCAAAGAAATAAAGTAAAGCTTGGTACATTCTACCCATTTTATGTTTTTTATGTGTGTGCGTGTGTGTGTGTGTGTGTGTGTGTGTGTGTGTGTGTGTGTGTGTGTGTGTGTGTGTGTGTGTGTGTGTGTGTGTGTGTGTTGAATATTTTGCAGCAATCAGTAATGTTCAAGTTGGAGTTCAACATGGATAGGTATTTACTACATATTTTTCGAGTGAGCTTCATTGTTTTTGGGGGTGGGCAGAGAGCAGAATTGTGATTGCATTTGTATACAACCAAGTATAAAATACTCAAAAGTATGTGGTAGTTTTTAACTAACCTTCAAACTTTTATGTATTGGGAGGTGCCATGTATGTTTTCTTTGCTATATTTTTAATTTTTTGGGGGGAGTTTCATCATCTAGGACTGTGGAAAAACATTTGGAGGTTTCTGCTTGGGGTTGACTAGATATAATCACTGCTGAACTTTGTGAATCTCAGCCTGTTGACCACACTATCCCACTGCCCCATCTGACTGACACTGTAGTAATTCTGCATAAATACAGTTTAAAGTATTTTTGCTCACTGGGGTCTATATTGGAACATTGAAGTTTCAAAACTTCGAATGTTCTAATATCGACACCTATTCAGCGAAAGCTGAAAACATTGAACATACAGAACAGCGGATTTTTTCCTAGGGGAAAAAATTCACTGTTCCAAAACAAATACACACAACACAAGCACACCAAACAAACAGCAATCCACACACATACACCTAAAATCTTACACCTAACCCTATACTAAACTATACACACACCACTAACTATCCACTTACCTTAACCCAAACCCTAACCCTAAGGTCCGCCGCTATCACACACTCACCTCACCTGCGCCCTAACCCTAACTCACCTACCCCACCCTAACCCTCATGTCCACACAATCACACACTTACCTGACCTGCACCCTAACCCTAACTCACCTAACCTGCCCTAACCCTCACGTCCACACAATCGCACACATACCTAACCTGCACCCTAACCCTAACTAACCTAGCCCGCACTCAGTCACACACTTACCTGAACCCGACCCGTAACTTTCCACCACAGTGCTGAAAATACCAAAGCAACAGAAACGGACAACCAAATTCTTTCCCTAACAAAAAAATTGTTTTTCTGTTGCTTCGATATTTTCAGCTTTCGCTGCACAGGGATCGATATTAGAACATGTGAAGTTTTGAAACTTCGATGTTGTAATATAGACCCGCCCACTGTATACCCACTGTCTTTATTTACTATCTGTGAGACTGCACTAACTCAAAAGAAAAGAAAATACATTTCTTGCTTCGTCCGAGCTGGTGTGGTTTCAAATACATATTCAGAGATTGGAGTAGGAGGCAACTTCCCTCATCAAGGTGGGGGTTGCAGTTGATGCATCTTACTTGCAAAAAAGTGTACTGAGACTTAAATAGTGTAATGTACTGTATCAGAGTGCTGGGTGAAGGTAAGATGGCCTGTAACAAATGTTAAGATGGTGCATTACACTTTGATCACTTGAAGCAGATACACAGGTTATAGGTTGAGGGAGTCTACGGGAATCATGGTCAGACTTCTCCATTTTGTAGAAGTTTGTGACATGCAGAATGTTGGGTATAAACTGGAATGCTGGACCGTAACATGGAACTGCTAAGATATAATGCAAATCTCTCTCTCTCTCTCTCTCTCTCTCTCACTCAGTCACTGTGTTTGCATAGATTAGCTGTAGATGGAGATCATTGCTGCTAAGAAGATGAGCATTTATCAGACTGTGATATATTCACAGTTAAGTTGTGTGTCATAGTATCACTCAGAAATCTATTGTAATGCTTTATCTAATAAGGAACTTCAGAGTATGTGTTAAAATAACCAGCTACTCCTAACAAGACAGTACAAAATACTCAGAGATTAATCTGTTGCCTTTAATGCTTTTGAGGGTTGTGTTACATTCTGTCATGGGTCAATGTGTGCATGTTCAAACAGTTAAACTAACTAACTGAATGAATAAATAAGTGAGTGAAGATAGCTGTACATATGTGTGCAGTACCTGCAGAGATGCAATTTTAAATCCTTGCTGTCTTCGGTAAGACCTTCCCGGTTTCAATATAAAAATACCTTGTTATATTAGATTGCTGATGTCCAGTGAAATGAATCCCCTGGTGATGCCACTCATATATTGTTAAAAAAAGTTAGTGGAAGTATATATTTTTATTTTTCCAAAATGTAGTGCTCCTCTCTTAACAATAGTAACAGTAATAATAATAATAATAATAATAATAATAATAATAATAATAATAATAATAAAAACACTGTATTATAAGCTGTCTGCTTCTTAGGTTTTTCATCCTGGTCTGGTCACTTTTTAACTTTGCTTGGCGCATAGCCTTTTATTCACCTCTGTTTCTGTCAGAATGACATCTTTTAATAACAGAGTGTCTTTTTATACACATATGATTAATCATTTGTATAACTCTCAGATGTGGATTTTTAAATGAAGCTCAATCTTTTCATCACTTACATGATGAGATGTTAAGATGGAGAATGAAAGTGTGGTCTTGGAATGTATGTCCTGTTTCAGTAGTAGTACTACTGTCTTTTGCTGTCTGTTTTCCCTGAAAAAAAACATCTTATTCACAGCCTTGCTCACTGCACTGTGTTTTCGTGGAAGCTGCTAATTATTAATTACGGGTGTTATTGAAGGTGTATCTGTTATCTTCAGAAATTAAATACTGGGAACTGTGAATATAACAACGATGCCTATATAATTTGTATTCTGGGATAAGGAATAATATAAAGACCCAATAAGCACTCGAAATATATCCATCTGGAACCTAAGGTATGTTCATGAACAAGAAATCGTTGTTAGATCTGTAGGATGTACCCAACTGATGACTCAGACAAGGTTAGTCACTGCAGAACGACAAAGTCACATTTTGAAAAAGGCCTATCATGGTAGACATGGCAGCAACAAAACATTCACTTCTTTCATGTGACAGGAAACAAGAAATGTCTCCCTCAAGTCACCATCCTACAAAAAAAGAAATGTAATCAGAGAAGTGACAGATGTGTCAGTTACCACTTCCTTCCACACAAGTATGTCTAAAGAAGTGTCAGACTGTTGAAAAGAAAAATAATTAAAGGAAAAACCAATATCTAATTTCAGCCTACACTTTCCTGCATCAGGAATTATCTGTTTCTGAGTCACAAAGAGCGTGTGTTCACAGTTGTTAGATGTGCTGTTGAATAAGCTCTTCTAAGCAGATATAAATATTTGTCTTTTCCAAATTTGGATCACATCATTTGGTTCTGAATGAGAATGAAATAAACACCTGATAGAAATTAAGAAAAAAGAATAGGAAAGCAGTGTAGATGCAAAGGGGCCTGATTCCAGAAGACTTCCTCTCAGTGCAAGTGACCATTTAAACCGAGAACAGGCTGAGAGCAGGTCTTTTCGAATCTGGTACATGTACCAAGCCTATTTCTACACACACCTTACACTAAAGTAAGTCACTTACACTGAGAGCAAGTCTTCTGGAATCCAGGTAGACTTACACTGAGAGCAACTGTTTTGGAATCTGGTCTATAAATTTTGAATCTGAGCTAGGGTTACCACCTGTCCCACTTTACGAGGGACAGTCTCTCTTTGGGCAGTTGTGTCCTGCAAAAAAATTGAAAAAATGGAAAATGTCCGTAGATTTTAGGACAAATATATTTCCTGTATTTTCTTTAATAGTTACATAAAACAGTTATTTTGTATCTGAAACACCTAGTTGTTATAAGAAACAGAATAAGCAACTCAAATGCTACAAGAATAAGTTTTTATTTTGGCAAAAATGTGAAGTTCTTTCATTTGTACTTGCTATAGATATGTTTTGCCCTGCAAGATCTGACATTTCTATAAAAAATGTCCCACTTTGGGCATTTGAAAAGATGGCAACCCTAATTTGAACACGTCGTATACTTTGAATGCTTGTTTTTGAGGTGCTGTGTTTGTCCAGGATTTGTTGCTATTGATGCTTGCTGTTTGCTGGGGTGGGCTTCTTTACCCTTCAATCCTGAATGAAATAAACTGACTATCAAAAAAATAATAAATGAATGAGTGTGGAATACATACACCATCCCTCATTCTTTAGTTTACTACATATCTTGCTATGGAGGTAACCATGTCAAGCCAGGTATTAACTTGTACATGTTACCAGTAAACAACACGTGGCAAAACATTGTAAATGTATTTTTTGACAATCATTGCTGCCCCTTTGCTTTTTCTGCTTTTCTTTTTACATAGTAAGGGAGCAGTGAAGTATTAAATGGAGTTGTATGTCAAGTATATCAGCCTGTTTGTGTTCTTATTCTCGAATTACTACTGGGCATGAGAATCCCTGTTACATTTGTCACCTGAGGTGCACCCATATTAAACTGCAGCCTGGCAACATAAAGTAATTGTATGGGTGATGGCATTAAAGCAGTACAACATACCACTGCAAACAATTATGTCATTGGTCAGTATAGCTTGAAAGACATAATGACTTTGGCTTTTTCTTTTTCTTATTTACCTCCACTGCCTACCTGACAATCATTACCCTCCCCAACTCTGAGTCAGTTGATCCATTTGTTCCCACTTCAGGAAGAGCAAGAGTCAGCTGAGAGGGGCCATAATTTTAGGCAGTCATCATGCGTGGTTTGACTTTTTTTCTATAGCCCAATGTCCCTCTGCTCATTTGGCTGTGCAACTGAATAGGGACTACATTAGGTTGCCTACAATGGATGACCCCTCAGTTTGGCAAGGAACACTGCAGTCACACCACATCTACCAGCTCCGAATCACAGGAGTAGTATCTCTGGTTTAAGCAGGGAAATCAGACATACTCTTTGTGCCTACAGAAGCATACAGACATGCCTCCCCCACACGTAGAATCAAACAAGTAACCAAAAGCTGAAGACAAATCACCAAAAGGTGAACACAAATCACAAACGCCACTCACTTCTATGCTGGCCCCAATAAAGGCTCTCCCTCCTGTATTTCCCAACACATGGAAATCAAATACAGAGCCCCACAGTTAATTTTGCTAAGAATGCAGGCAATCCATCGATAAAAGGCCAATTTATTGAATGAAGGCACAAAATAAAACAAATAACAATACAGAAACTACTGGATTAAGTGCTTTCATCTCACTTCAGGAGACTTCATCAGAATCAGTTTCCTAGGGATATTCTCCCTATTTAAACAATCTTCGGTTGTCCAATTAAACTATTCAGGGTTAACTCTAAAATTTCCTTCTTGGTCAAAAACAAATCAAACAAAATCATAATAAATATCAAGTTAAAATCGCAAATAGTAAAACATCGACATAAAAATGAGTGCCTGATGTGTAAATATATATATGTATATAAAAACTATTATCTAATTAAGTGCTTATGTGTAGAAACACCTTAATAATAATACATCCTTATATAAAAAATATACCCAAAATATCTGTATGTAAATGAATGATGAAAAAGCACCATAAAACTACCATAAAAATGGTCATAAAATTCATCTTAGCAGCCAAACATGTAACTCAAGTCAGCATATTATTTTAGAAGCATATAAAATATACATATGTATGCATTGGAGCATAATACAAAAAAATAAGCATATTACATAAAATAAGCTAAAACTAACAATTAAGTGTGTATATATAGGTTCATAGGTTCATACTAGGCTATCTGCCCTAGGGCATTTATAAGCCTAGCCAGAATGTGTTTGGCTTTCGCCACCAATTTTAAATTTATTTTGCTATGCCCTTTTTCGAGGTTAGTATACTGTGCCTCTGTCTAACAGTGACACAGAAGTGATACCCGGGGTAAACCTACGATCTCCCATCCACTCATCAAGATTCCTCTTGAAGAGAGTCAATGAGGGACTCTGCCTAACCTGGACTGGGATTTTATTCCAGAGTGAAGGGAGCCTCTGGGTTATGAATCTGTCCCTCCAGCATGTCCTATTTATTTCAGTGCTGAGGTTCAAGTCTCTCGAGCGCGTAGCTCGATGGGATTTGGATTTTCTGAGGTGCAGCATGTCCATTAATTCTGGGTTGGACATGGCTTTATACGTCAGGCACAGATCACCTCTGAACAGGCGGTATGCCACTGAGTAGAGCTGAGTTTCTTTAACCGGGCAGCATATGGCATCTGTTTGAGCCCTTTGATCCCCTTGGTGAAGTACTTTTGGGGTCTTTCCAGTTGCTGCAGGTGTCTGGTAAGGTACATCCCAAAAGGGGCATTATACTCAATTATGGGCCTGATGAGGGATGAGTAAAGAGGCACGATGACCTCCCCTGATCTAGATGTGAATCCCTTCATGATTAGGTGGGCTATATAAAATGTTTTTCTAACCACTTTGGCCACGTGGTTGTCAAATGAGAGATTGCTATCAACTTGGGTCCCCAGGTCCCTAATTACTTCTTCTGTACTTAATGGATTACCACCTATGTGGTAATTTGTGGGCACTTTGCTTTTGCCAAAGGGGATGACTGTGCACTTTTTGGCATTTAGCTTGAGGCCATGGCTCTGGCACCAGTTATCTGTTTCTATGAGGCCTTTTTGGAGGATGCTTATGTCGGCTGGAGAGTCGATTATGGCACCCAGTTTGCAGTCATCTGTGAACTTGGTCAGCCACAGTCCTTCCGTGTTGGCCTGTACCTCCGAGAAATATATACCGAACAAGAGAGGTCCCAGGACTGAGCCTTGTGGGACACCACTTGTAACTGGTTTGGAGTCTGACATGGCTCCAGCAATTCTAACCATGTGGGTTCTGTCCTTGAGCCAGTTTGCAATCCATCTAGTGACATAGGGGTTTATATTTAAGCTGGTGAGCTTATCTATAATGCCCGAGTGGGGTATTGTATCGAAGGCTTTTGCGAGGTCCAGGTAGGCTGTGTGGACCACCTTCCCCTCATCAATGGCCTTGGTGACTGTTTCAAAGAAATCAACCAGGTTTAAGAGGCAGGATCTGCCCTTAACAAAGCTGAACGGGATAGGATCCAGTGTCTGTAGGTCCCCAATATCTTTATTTATGAGGTCCATGATGATCCTTTCCATAGCTTTGCAGACCAAGCTAGTCAGGCTTATGGGGCGATAGTTTCCAGGATCTGTTGAGGCACCACCTTTATGGAGAGGGACCACTGTTGCTGTACGCCACTCTTTGGGCACATATCCTGTAGTAAGGCCGAGATTGAACAGTAGTTTTATGTTTGGGTTTAGCTCTTCTTGGAGTTCATGTAGGACGCAGCCCGGGACACCATCTGGTCCCATTGATGCTGTGTTTTTTGCTTTGGAGAGGGCGGCTCTTACCTGAGCATCTGAGATTTCAGGGGGGCAGCACTCTGCTGGGATAGATATTTGCCCTTTTGGTGGGAGTTTGCGCTGAACCTGTCAGCTAGGATGTTGGCAGTGTCTGTGGGTTCAGTGTATTTTTTGTCATTTTGGACTAATTCTGAGCATATCTGGGAATTACCACCCAGGTTCCTAACATAACTAAAGAAAGCCTTGTGATTATCCTTAGTGTCCTGTGCAATATTTCTCTCGAAGCTGGCCTTAGGCAATTTTATGAGTGCCCGTAGTTTTTTGCTAATACTGATCAGTGATGCCTTCCCTTTTTGGGATTTTGCTCTATCATTTAGTAGCTTCCTCCTTCTATTGTATAGTTTATTTATGGCTGGGGTCCACCAGACAGGACGTCTGCCTTTGGAGGATTGGGTCTTGGTTTTATTTGGGATCGCATGATCCATGCATTCCTGAAGGTGTTCATAGAATGTGTTTATAAAGGATTCTGCGGTCTGGGCCGTATTTTCCACAGGCCCGGGGCTTTGAAGGATTCCACCTCGGTTTTGAGGAGTGTGAAATTTGCTTTAGAGAAGTTTTTCACTGTGGTTTTCTGGGCAGGGGGTGGGATCGGGATGTGAATATCCAGTGAGATTAGTTTATGGTCTGATCTTACCAGTGAGGGATACACTTCTGGTCTGGAGCATAGAGTCCCCATGTTGGTGATGATCAGGTCCAGTATGTTTTCCCCTCTTGTGGGAGTGGTAACAAGTTGTTCCATAGCATTTGAGTTTATAAATTCTAGGAACCTTTGGGCTAGGGAGTTGGAGCTAGAGTAATGCTCCCAGTCTATGTTTGGGTAGTTGAAGTCGCCCAATATAATGGATTTTGGAGAGACCTTCATATTTTCCAGTGTTCTCAGGAAGGCCGAGTGGGGTTCCTGGGTTTGGGAGGGTGGTCTGTAGCAGGCTATAAACTGGAAGGCAGTTTTACCCACTGTTAGTTGCACATGGATAGTCTCTGATGCTTCATGCTTTGCCACCAACCTGGAGGTGTGGGTATCTTTGATGAATATCGATACTCCCCCTCCTTTTGTGGTTCAGTCCAAGTTTTGGGGCCGAAAAGCATGGTATGAGGTATAACCTGGTAGTGCTGGGGTGCTCTCGGGAGCCCTGAACCAGGTTTCTGTTACTGCACAGATATCGATGTTCTCCATGCTAAGGAGAGTTTCAAGAGAGTGCATCTTGAGGTTTAGACTTCTGGCATTGAGTAGCATTACTCTTAGTTTCTTATCCCTTGTGATACCTATGGAGGTGGGTTTGTCTTTTGAGCCTTGCCTAAAAAGGCACTATGGGGGTAGCAAGAGCCTTTGCCAATATCCAAAAGCCCAGGGGTGACAGGTGCAAGCCGTCCCTAGTGAAGCATCGTGGCTTGTCGAGCATATCATCCCAAGCTGACAGGCATTGGATCCCCTTTGAATGACACCAGTACTTAAGCCAATTGTTGAAATTGATCATCTTGTCTTCATATTGTGGCATCATTCTTGGTGAGGGTAAGATGCTACTCAAGGTCAGGGTCATACCGGCCTGGGCTACATGCTCAGAGAGCTCCTTTATGTCTCTTTTCCTGTAGTTCAGGGAGGTACGTCTCAGGTCATTCACACCAGCATGGACAATGACTGAGTCATATTTGTACTTGCCTTGGAGTGACCTGAGTGCTTGTGTTATGTGGCGGATCCTAGCGCCCGACAGGCTGCTCACCGTGACCCTCTCCTTGTTCAGCCTGGTGAGCGGGACGTCAGTGTGCCTGATGATAGAGTCACCTATCACAAGTGTATCAGGTGTGTTGTTTAGTCTTAAGGGCTGTGACTGTTCGGCACACTGGCTTTGTGAGATATGTGTTGCACGTGTTTTGTTTTGGGGTAGCGGTTGCTTGGGTGTCTGCTTTGGAGGTCTCTGCTGCTTAAGCAGATCTTTATTTAGAGCCTCCGAGTATGTTTTTGTGTGATTATGTGTTTGGTTTGCTGTCGTGGTAGGTCTATGTGAGACTGGAATTGTAGTGAGTGTGGTTTCCTTCTCCTCCTGACTGGTTATGCCAGTACTGAGTTGAGAGAGCTTAGCCTCCAGTTTGGCTATATGGTTGCATCTCTCACATGTGTTGGAATTTGTTGGGAGGAGGAGAGGGTTGTCTGTGTACATGAGGCAGTTGTAACATTGCCTCAAGATTCCCAGATTCACCAGCTGGACCGGAGAGGAGATTGACAACTGACCTTTGGACATGCTAGAATAATATTGGGAATTCCTTAATAATTGAAAACAAGGGCCAGTGGGGAGTGAGGGTGTAGTGCTTTTAATTTTTAGTGCTGACTTATATAATTGCTTTAGTGAGCAAGTGCCAGGTAACTTAAGTGCAATGTGTTACAGGTAACTTAAATGCAGAAACGACAAACAGTAACTTTCTTTCAAGTGAAACAAGGAAATAAGTACAGTAAGCAATGCAGATATCACTAGTGATCCACAGAAGCGCTGAGAAGCTGCGTATTAGGTGGAATTAGCATTCCAGGAAATAACAAGCAAACAAACAACAAGCATATAAACAAAGCTAGATTCAGCAGGCCTGGATCTAGTCTAAGCTACAGCAAACAAGGTGTACCAATTTCAGTAAGATACAGTTCAAATATTCAGGCACTATAAACCTTTAACCAGAAATTCCCAGCTCAGAAGGGCAGAGTCCAGCCTCTTCTCCCACAAGAGTGCAGACCACGAACCTTCTTAATGTAAAATAACTGGCCTGAAGCCCAAGTGCTTAAACCAGAACTAATACACTTTAAGAATAACAGACACTGGGCTCTCAATCAGCAGTTCCCAACTTAGAAGGATGAAAGCTACCTGTCCTGCCACCACAGTGCATGCCACAAACCTTCCTAATGTAAAACAACTGGTCTGAAGCCCAAGTGCTTAATCCAAAAGACTTAGAATGATAGCTACACTTTAATTAAGTTACTACCAAGCAGTAATAAATACAATTGAATACTTTAGAGAATGCCTGGATTAGTGCTCAAGTTACACAAACAAAGCTAGATCCAGCAGGCCCGAATCCAGTCTATGCCACAGCAAACAAGGCGCACCAACTTCAGTAAGAAGCAGTTCAGATATGCATGCACTATAAGCCTTTAACCAGAAATTCCCAGCTCAGAAGGGCAGAGTCCAGCCTCTCCTCCCACAAGAGTGCAGACCACGAACCCTCTTAATGTAAAATAACTGGCCTGAAAGCCCAAGTGCTTAAACCAGAATTAATACACTTTTAGAATAACAGACACTGAGCCCTCAATCAGCAGTTCCCAACCTAGAAGGATGTAAGCTACCTGTTCTGCTACTACAGTGCAGACCACAAACCCTCTCATTGCAAACAACTGGTCCGAAGCCCAAGTGTTTAAACCAAAAGGCTTAGAATGAGTTACACCAAGCAGTAATAAATACAATTGAGTACTTTTAAGATGATGCAAAAGTAAAATAAAGTAGGTAGAAACACAAGTACAGTAAAAGCAGATGAAATTTTTTTTTCTGAACAAGTGCTGAGATCAAAGAAACAGATTTGAGTGCTGAAACTAGAAAACTGGCTAGTTATAAGAAAAAAAAACTAAGCTAGAAGGCTTCCCTCCAACACAGAAGGGCTTGGGGGCTCAGAAGCCTACAAATAGTCTATACCACTTAACAGGAAAGGCAGGAAACAAGCTTACATTTTTTTTTTTTTTTCTGTTTCCCAGATGCTCTCTTTGTACACAGTAGGAGTGCCTGAAATCAGAATATGATCTCACTGCACCCATTTGAGTGAGCAAATGAGATGGGCCCAGAAGGAGTATCCAAACACAAATTTACAAGAGGGGCGGGCAGTTTCAAGGCCACTAACTGAAGAGCAGAGTCAAAACTTCCAGTTCAGTTAATATTCCTGCAACACAGTTAAAATCAATTTAAATACTGTATTTTTTGAAAAAAAAGTGCAGATAAAGGTACTTAAATTCTCTTATACATCCAGTTGAATACAGCAAGTTCTTAGCCGGCCAAAGCTGAGGTTTTTAAGCAGAAAATATTTCACACTGTACCACTTAAATAGGCAAGGACAGGAAATCAAAGAATGTGGCTACCCCCACACCTGTAATTACTAGTAAATAACAAAATTCAGCAAACACTGACTAACTTCCAGTTCAGTTAATATTCCTGCAACACAGTTAAAATCAATTTAAATACTGTATTTTTTGAAAAAAGGTGCAGATAAAGGTACTTAAATTCTCTTATACGTCCAGTTGAATACAGCAAGTTCTTAGCCAGCCAAAGCTGAGGTTTTAAGCAGAAAATATTTCACACTGTACCACTTAAATAGGCAAGGACAGGAAATCAAAGAATGTGGCTACCCCCACACCTGTAATTACTAGCAAATAACAAAATTCAGCAAACACTGACTAACTTCCAGTTCAGTTAATATTCCTGCAACACAGTTAAAATCAATTTAAATACTGTATTTTTTGAAATAAAAGGTGCAGATAAAGGTACTTAATTTCTCTTATATGTCCAGTTGAATACAGCAAGTTCTTAGCCAGCCAAAGCTGAGGTTTTTAAGCAGAAAATATTTCACACTGTACCACTTAAATAGGCAAGGACAGGAAATCAAAGAATGTGGCTACCCCCACACCTGTAATTACTAGCAAATAACAAAATTCAGCAAACACTGACTAACTTCCAGTTCAGTTAATATTCCTGCAACACAGTTAAAATCAATTTAAATACTGTATTTTTTTGAAAGAAAAGGTGCAGATAAAGGTACTTAAATTCTCTTATACGTCCAGTTGAATACAGCAAGTTCTTAGCCGGCCAAAGCTGAGGTTTTTAAGCAGAAAATATTTCACACTGTACCACTTAAATAGGCAAGGACAGGAAATCAAAGAATGTGGCTACCCCCACACCTGTAATTACTAGCAAATAACAAAATTCAGCAAACACTGACTAACTTCCAGTTCAGTTAATATTCCTGCAACACAGTTAAAATCAATTTAAATACTGTATTTTTTGAAAGAAAAGGTGCAGATAAAGGTACTTAAATTCTCTTATATGTCCAGTTGAATACAGCAAGTTCTTAGCCAGCCAAAGCTGAGGTTTTAAGCAGAAAATATTTCACACTGTACCACTTAAATAGGCAAGGACAGGAAATCAAAGAATGTGGCTACCCCCACACCTGTAATTACTAGCAAATAACAAAATTCAGCAAACACTGACTAACTTCCAGTTCAGTTAATATTCCTGCAACACAGTTAAAATCAATTTTAATACTGTATTTTTTGAAAAAAGGTGCAGATAAAGGTACTTAAATTCTCTTATATGTCCAGTTGAATACATCAAGTTCTTAGCCAGCCAAAGCTGAGGTTTTTAAGCAGAAAATATTTCACACTGTACCACTTAAATAGGCAAGGACAGGAAATCAAAGAATGTGGCTACCCCCACACCTGTAATTACTAGCAAATAACAAAATTCAGCAAACACTGACTAACTTCCAGTTCAGTTAATATTCCTGCAACACAGTTAAAATCAATTTAAATACTGTATTTTTTGAAAGAAAAGGTGCAGATAAAGGTACTTAAATTCTCTTATACGTCCAGTTGAATACAGCAAGTTCTTAGCCGGCCAAAGCTGAGGTTTTAAGCAGAAAATATTTCACACTGTACCACTTAAATAGGCAAGGACAGGAAATCAAAGAATGTGGCTACCCCCACACCTGTAATTACTAGCAAATAACAAAATTCAGCAAACACTGACTAACTTCCAGTTCAGTTAATATTCCTGCAACACAGTTAAAATCAATTTTAATACTGTATTTTTTTGAAAAAAAAGGTGCAGATAAAGGTGCTTAAATTCTCTTATATGTCCAGTTGAATACAGCAAGTTCTTAGCCGGCCAAAGCTGAGGTTTTTAAGCAGAAAATATTTCACACTGTACCACTTAAATAGGCAAGGACAGGAAATCAAAGAATGTGGCTACCCTCACACCTGTAATTACTAGCAAATAACAAAATTCAGCAAACACTGACTAACTTCCAGTTCAGTTAATATTCCTGCAACACAGTTAAAATCAATTTAAATACTGTATTTTTTTGAAAAAAAGGTGCAGATAAAGGTACTTAAATTCTCTTATACGTCCAGTTGAATACAGCAAGTTCTTAGCCGGCCAAAGCTGAGGTTTTTAAGCATTTCATTTCAACACTTGTTTATAATGTCTACCTTATTATTCTGTGACTGAAATAATCTAGTCAACAATTAATAATTAATTGTTAACTCTTTTGGGGTTGGTGGCTAATAGTTTGAGGGCTGGTGAATTAGAGATATGGTCATTCAACCCCAAATTATTGTTACATGCGTCCAATCTCATTTGCCAGAACATCTCTTGATATTCCAATTTTATTTCCCAATCTCCCCCCCCCCACTGTATTTCACTTCTTCCAACACCCACAATTTATAATCTGCCTTGTCACATTTTAAAATATGCCTATAAAGTGCATTATTGTCATTTTTTCTAGTTATATCATACATATGTTCGTATATACGCTGTCTTAAGTTACTTTCGGTTTTCCCTATATAATATGCCCAGCAGGCTGTACAGTAGGCAAGATATACCACCCCTCTAGTATAACAACTGGAGTATGTCTTGCTTTTAAGGTTGTAAGAAATGCTAGGTGTACATAAGTCCTTGGATCCTGCTATAAAAGAAGACTGGGAACATCTCCCATATTTAAATGTCCCCAGTCTAGGACTTGCCCCTCTAAAATTTCTTTTATATTGTGGTTCCTCTTGTAACTATATCTGAGGGGTCTCTGAAAAAAGTCCAGTTTACTAGGCATTCTTTTGAACATGTCCCAAGTATCATTAATGCATTTCTTAACCCACCCTATATTCTAACCATGGGTTATTACCAGATATGGTAACTGGTTCAGTCTCGTTAAATTTCTTTCTGTTACTTATAACTTCACCACTTGTGAGTAGGGATAAACAAATAGTTCCTCATCCCATCACAATAGTATTTTTGATGGGGTTAATTAAACTATCTGGATATCCTCTTTCCCCGAAAAGTGTGTGTACATAATTAATCTCTTTTATAAAATTATTTTTCTCTGAGGTCATCCTGGCTATCCTCACCATCTGTCCCTTAACAATGTTACGCTTCAAAAAATATGGACGATCACTGTCGTAATGTAAATAGGAGCTGGAGAAACAATCTTGTCTATAAATGTTAGATCTAAACATGTTATTAATATCATCCTTAATTAGTCTAACATCTAAGTAGTGTATTTCATCCAAACCTAACTCATGGGTAAATTGTAAAAATTCAGTGGTATGATTCAAAAAATCCATGAAGAGGGAAATTAATTCACATGGTCCCTTCCATAGAATAAATATATCATCCAGGAAATGGTAATATCTGTCTATATATTCATAGTAACTTGATTTAAAAACGAAATGTGTCTCCCAGTATAACATTACTATATTTGCATAGATGGGGGCACAGGAAGACCCCATCCAGTTGATGATGCAATTCCCCCTGAAAATATATGTAATTATATTTTAACATCATTTCCACATTCTCCAATACTAGTTTAATGTCATCTTGTGTCAAAAAGCTGAACTCAATTAACATCTGTTCAAACCAATCTAATCCAATACTATGGGGTACCAGTGAAAAAGATCCTTGACATCAATGGTTAGGAATACAATGTTTCCATTGTATTCCATAGTTCCAATTTATTCAAAAAATCCCATGAGTCAATAAGTTTGTGGGGGTAATTCGTATAGAAACGTTTTAGTTTTGTGTCCACAAATATAGCTAGGGATTGTGTTTTGAACCCTTGGGATGTAACTATGGGTCTCAATGGTGGATTATTTACCCCTTTGTGAACTTTCGGGATACCAAAAATTGCTGGTATGATGGGGTTTTGTACTCTCAGGAACTGATATAACTGTAAATCAATAAGTCCCTGCATCAAATTGTCTTCCAATACCAAATCTGTTTTCTATATGAGATGTTAAGTTCAGTTTTGGAGACAGATGCATACCAGTTTCCTGTATTTAGGATTTCCAACATTTTGGCTGTGTAATCCCACTGCTCCATAAGTACCACACCTCCTCCCTTGTATGACTTCATAACCCTGATCTTGTCATTGTGACTTAATTCTTTTAAGTAATCTAATTTCTTCTAGGGACAAGTTAGGTTGGTAATATCTATTTGTTTCATAGCTATTCCTTATTTGACGTATCACACACATCTCAAAATTTTGCAAATCTTGTTGTAGTGGGCGATTATAAGTACTTCTTTTACACAGCTTAGATCCCTTCTTTAATGCTAGTGAGTCTTTGAACATATGTTCCAAATTCAGATTTCTAGTAAATAATTTAACATCCAAAGTAATATCCTCCAATTTCAATTTCTGAGCTGGCACAAAGGTGAACCCTTTTAAAAAAAGGGAAACATAATTTTCATCAGTCACCATGTCTGTGTAATTATATATATTAAAATTATTATAAGTATGAATAATATTCCTAGAATTGTCATTATAATGATGTATGGTGGATTCATCATCGCCCATCTCTTCATAACTGTCTAACATTATATCAGTGAATGGCGAAGAAGCAAATAAGCCAAGCCCCTTTATGCCTCTTCCCCCACCACCTGACTGCTCCATCACCAAGGTTGTTATTAATGGAAACATTAACACTATCAATAACTCTAAATGTTTCTAAAAAGGTGTATGTGTTTCATTGTTCTGCTACATGTACAACAGATCATGTTGTCTATTTAGCAACTTGTGAAGCATGCCCCTCTTTTTATGTCGGTAAGACGACAAGAAAATTTAAAGAACGGATTATTGAACATATATCTAACATAAGAAGGGGCAGTGATGTTAATGCCTTATCAAAACATATCACAAGTTGTGGGGCTGAACACACGTTTAAATTTAGAGTTATTGATAGTGTTAATGTTTCCATTAGAGGTGGGGATTTATGCAATTTATTGGATAACAAAGAATATGAATGGATTGTGAGATTATCAGCTGATATAGCTCCGGGTCTAAATGCAGGTGTTTCTTTAAAACCTGTGTTAGTTAAGCTACAGCATACTAAACTGAAATGATTTTATAATAATTATTAACTTTATTTTTTATTTTTTATTTTTTAAGTTTATCAAAACATTGTTGTTTTGATTTTTAAGTATAGAATGGATCAAGGTATTTAATGTTTGCAAATTTTGCGATTTTTTTATGAACATATGATTTTGGCTGCGGGTCATGTGATGTGTTGGGCTTGTATTTAAAAGCATGTTTTCAATGTACCTGTTGTCTATAATTGAGAAAGGGTTTTTATACCTGAAAGCTTTGTGTCGTATGATAAAGGTGTTTTTTTACTCAACTTTTTGTCGTGATTTTGACTATTCAGCAGTGTTTCTTTGAGTAGATTTTTACATGCCAAATTACCAGCCCTGACGCACAACCTTCAACGAAGGTACGCCCATTCATGCATGTCTCCACACAGAAGACGCTCTAGCTGAGAATCAAACAGGACAACGTCTTAATATGAGGTGACAACGCTACCGCAGCACCACTACCGCAGTCTCTTGTCTAATAATTTTGTTAATATTTTTCTTGATTTATAACTCTTCCTGGCATGTTTTTCCCTTGTATATATTTTCCCAGTGATATTCATTGTATAGCTCTATAACATATTACTTCCTAATAGTCTTACATATGGGGCATTTGGCTGGTTAAACACAATCTTTTTAGCTGTAGCAAATTAAAGTTACCTCTGCAGAAAGATCTGCCCATCTGAGACAAAAAGGAAAATTAACTTAAAATGAACTTCCTATCATTATGAATGTGACAGCAAGTATAAAACAACGTGGCATTTATGTTTTTTTACTGTCTCTTGTGTTAACCTTCAGATTGGTGGCATAATGACCCTTTAGTTTATTCTTAAGGAAACGAAAAAGAAGTACATGAACATCAGTCAGATGGTGTGGGTGTTTAGTGCTGTTATGTGACTGACTTGTTTAAAATGGTAAGTCGTTTCCTTTTTAGGTGACTCTGGTGAATAATACTTATAACACCCACTAGGATATTGGTCATGTTACTGCCATTTAGTCACTAAGATTCACATTTGTGGGCAAACTGAACTTGTCATGGGTAAACCAGCATAGCTAATGAGTCTGGCATTAT
>NC_056745.1:1094389244-1094401744 GCF_019279795.1 Protopterus annectens | reverse complement strand
TCGAAGGTGAGACCACTGTCCACCTGTGTCCCTAAGTCTCTTATCACACTTTCTGTGTTTAGTGTACTGCCACCTATATGGTAATTCATGGATACATGTTTTTTCCCAAAGGGGATAGCAATACATTTCTTGGCATTGAGCTTGAGCCCATGGCTCTGGCACCAAGCATCTGTTTCTGTAAGGCCCTTTTGTAGAGTATCCACATAATTTGGGGATTCAATAATGGCTCCCAGTTTGCCGTCATCTGCAAACTTTGTTAGCCAAAGTCCCTTAGTATTGACCTGTACTTCAGAGAAGTAGATGCCAAACAAGAGCGGCCCCAGGACTGAACCCTGAGGTACTCCACTTGTCACTTGTTTGGAGCTGGATTTGGAGTCGGCTACTTTTACAGTGTGGGTTCTATCAGTAAGCCATTTAGCAACCCATTGGGTGACATAGGGATTAATGCCCAACTTAGTAAGTTTATCTATGATTCCAGAGTTGGGGATGGTGTCAAAGGCCTTGGCAAGGTCTAGGTAGGCTGTGTGGACCACCTTACCCTTGTCCATGGCTCTGCAGACTGATTCAAAGAAGTCAATCAGGTTCAGAGGCCAAGATCGGCCCTTCACAAACCCAAACTGGGTAGGGTCCAGTGTCTGAAGGTTGCCAATGTCTTTGTTTATAAGTTCCATGATAATACGCTCTATAGCCTTGCAGATGAGGCTTGTCAGACTGATGGGACGGTAGTTTCCGGGATCCAAGGTGGATCTCCCCTTGTGGATTGGGATAACTGTAGCTCTGCACCACTCAATGGGCACGAAACCTGAGGTGAGGCTATGATTAAACATGACACTTAGGTGAGGTGCCAGTTCATATTGTAGTTCATGTAGTACATAGCCCGGGATGTCATCTGGTCCCATGGATGCTGTATTCTTGGCTTTAGAGAGTGCGTTTTGTACCTGTGTGGCCATTATTACTGGAATTTGGCAATCTTCCGGTATTGAGATGGGCCATTTAGGGGGTGAGAGGGAGGTGAAGTTGGCACTGAATCGATCTGCCAGGATATTGGCAATATCCTTCGGATCAGTATATTTAATGCCATTCTGTTTTAGCTCAGAGCAGATCTGAGCATTGCCATTTAGATTCTTGACATAGTTATAGAATGCTTTGCGGTTGTGTTTGGAATCTTTGGCAATTTTATTTTCCTAACTAGCTTTGGAGGATTTTATGAGGCATCTCAGTTTCTTACTGAGGCTAGTAAGGGAGTTTTTTGCATCCTGGGATTTTCCTCTTTTTCTGCAAAAATTTCTTCCTTTTGTTGTAAAGTTTGTTTATGGCAGGGGACCACCAGATTGGCTTCCTTTTTTTGGATGAGAGCATTTTGGTTCTATTTGTGATGGCACGATTCATGCATGAGTGGATGTGCTCGTACAGTGCCTTAGTGTAGGATTCAGCAGTTGAACTTTCAGTTCCCGTCTGCATGGGTGTCATGAAGTTTGTCACTTCTGACTTGAGTAGCATGATGCTGGCTTTGGAGAAGTTTTTTATGGTGGTTTCTTTACTGGGGAGTGGGGGTGGGATGTGGATGTTAAGGGTGATTAGCTTATGGTCAGACTTGACTAACAAGGGGGTGACCATAGGTATGGAGGATTGATTTCCCATGTTGGTAATGACCAGGTCTAGGATATTGGAGCCCCTGGTGGGACTATGGATTAGTTGATCCAGGGCGTTGGAATTTATGAATTCCAAGAACCGTTGCGCAAAGGTGTTGGGACATGAGTAGTTTTCCCAGTTAATGGCAGGGTAGTTAAAATCACCCAGTATTAGGGTGTTTGTTTCTATCTTAATATTTTCCAGTATGTTTAGAAAGGTGTAGTGAGAATCTTGGGGTATGGTGGGGGATCTGTCGCAAGCTACAATTTGGATTGCAGTCTTACCTAGTGTTAGTTGCACTTGGAGAATTTCAGACACATTGTGTTGGCCAACTATCCTGGTGGTGTGAATATCCTTGGTGAATATTGACACTCCTCCACCTTTAGTGTTTCGGTCCTGGTTTGGTGGCCGAAAAGTGTGGTAAGAGTTGTAGCCTGGTATTGCAGGGGTGCTCTCTGGAGCCTTGAACCAGGTCTCAGTCACTGCACAGATATTGATGTTCTCCATTTTTAGGAGTGCCTCGAGAGAGTGCATTTTGAGGTTTAGACTTCTAGCATTGAATAGCATTACCTTCAGATTTTGCATGCTTGTACCCATTACGGTGGTGGTTTTGTCCTTTGAAGTTTGCCTAAAAAAGGCACTATAGGGGTGGCAAGAGCCTTAGCCAGTAACCTGAATCCCAGGAGCGACAGGTGCAGACCATCTCTGGCAAAGCATTGTGGTCTGTCAATCATGTCATCCCAGGCAGACAGATACTGGATCCCCTTTGAATGACACCATAAGCTTAGCCAATTGTTGAAGTCAATCATTTTATCCTTATATTGTGGTATCATTCTGGGCAAAGGCAGGATGCTACTCAGGGCTAGGGTCATACCTGCCTGGGCCACATGATCCGAGAGCTCTTCCATGTCTCTCTTCATGTAGTCCAGGGAGGTACGTCTCAAGTCATTCACTCCAACATGGACAATGACAGAGTCATATTTGTACTTGTTGTGGAGTGACTTGAGTGCATGCGTTATGTGGCAGATCCTGGCACCCGACAGGCAGCTGACTGTAATTTTCTCCTTATTCAACCTGGTGAGAGGGACATCAGTGTGCCGGACTATAGAGTCACCTATGACTAAAGTGTTAGGTACATTGTCTTGCCTTAGGGGCTGTTGCTGGGTGGCACACTGGTGTTGTGAACTATGTGACACATTGGTTGTGATGGGTTTTTGTTTGCGTTTCAGCTTCAGAGGTCTTTGTTGCTTGGGCAGGTTACAGTTAAGGGTCTCTGCATATGTGGATTTAGTGTTGCTATATGTGGGTGTTGGTGGTGCGGGTTTAGAAGGACTATGTGTTGCTTGAGGTGTAGTGTGGGTGTTAACCTTCTCCTCTTGACTGTTTAGCACAATCTTGGGTGGAGAGAGCTTTGCTTCCATTTTGGCTATGTAAGTGCATCTCTCACAGGTTGTAGTGTTGGGTGGTAGGAGGAGAGGGTTGTCTGTGTACATGAGGCAATTGCTGCATTGCCCCAGTATGCCCAGATTCACCAGGTGGACAGGAGAAATCACTGGAAGCTGACCCTTGGACATACCTGGTTTGGGGCATTTTTTTTTTTTTTTGTAAAGTATAGGAGCTGTTTCCTTAGCAAGGTACTTTGCAATTATAGGCTGTTTAGTGCCTACTATTAATTTCTCCTTGTTAACAAGGAGAGTTCAGTGTTTGTATGAGTTTAAGGCTTCCTAGTCCTTTCCAGCAGGTATTAGAGAAAGTGCTAGTCACAGGGATGCTTAAAGGTAAGATTGAAAAGAATGCACTCTGCAGTGTGCACTAGAGAAGTTAGATTTGTTGTTGCACAGGCCCAGCATAATCATGAACAAGGCTGAGAAAGCATCACTGCAGAATATACACTACGATGGAGTAGATTCCCTTACAGCTGACTGTTTTCCCAAATTGTGCAGGTCTCTAGTTTTCTGAAAACAGTTCTCTCTACCAATGGTGTCCAAAAATGATGCTTGATTTCAACCTAGACACATCTCAACTGACCCTCATTTTGCTTTAACACTTAGCTGTGTTATTTGCAAGTCTTACGTGAACAGTAAATACACCATTTATAAAGTTCTCATTCTTTAAAAGCTCAAACTAAATCTCATTGTCTAAAGTGAAGAATGTCATTCTTTAATTCCTTATTTGAGTGCATGCTATTGCATATAACACTTACAAATGTGCCTTTGAGGAAATATATTTCTAATGTATTAAAACATTTAAAAGAATGACTCTGTAGATCTTCATAACTAAAGGAGAACGCTAATAGCTTTCTGTTCATGTAATAATAGTAGCACTTACAAAGCCTCCAGAACAAAAAAATGCCCATTTTATAAGTTCATTAAAGTACTTGATGGTGTGGTTTATTTTTTAAGATTCATATATATGTTTAAAAGTTAAAGAATTATGTATAAGTAAGGCTATTAAAGAAACAGGTAACCATTTAGATTCCTTTAATGAGAGAGAGATTTTCTGTGCTATCTGAAAAGTAAAAATATCTCTTTATCATATTTGCTGTCTCCTGAATTAAGATTATATTGCTAGGAAAAAGCACAAGACTTAGAATTAGGATATTATTGCCTTGTTCTGCTTCTCTGGTAGTCTATATATATATATATATATATATCTATATATATATATATATATATAGATAGATATGTGTGTGTGTGTGTGTGTGTGTGTCTGTCTGTAATTTTGTAAAGAAAATTTAAATTGTTGATGAATTTTACTGACCTACGGCTCTGTAGCATTGTGAAATGATACACTATGATGTAGCAGGAGACATAAATACCTGTGTTTTATGATACTGGGAAAAGGGGGGCTCCACGTGTCTTTTTTAAATAAAGGAGCTTGTAAATTGGGTAATCTATTTGGGGTACAAAAACATCATTCTTTAATTAGAAATGTGGGTCAGTGTTTTCTTTTCTAACTGAGTTGTTAATATAGTACAAAATTAATTGTTTGCTCTACATTAGATGCTTGTATGCATGAAATTTCATCTTCAACAATCCCCAGTGCTACTCTTTATATAAAATAACATTTATTTTTATCTGGTCTTCCTTGGCACTTTAGACTTAGCACTTATATCTTCACTTGACCCTCTGCTTCGTTTATATTTGCATTCCACATACCTTCCATTCAAGGGCTATATCATATATCAGACCCCCAACATTTAAGCCCCATGGGTCCATATTTTGCCATCTTTCATTCCTTTCCTTATAGCTGTTCATAGCCAGTGTCACAGTTTTTTCCCTACTGCCATATGTCAATTCTCCCATTTCTCCTGCCATTTTTTTTTCACTTGAACCTCAACACCTCCCACATTCTACAGCTCCTTTAGACATATGTTTGTAGTTCATAATTATAAACAGCACTTAGTTTGCCTACAAAATAGTGCTCTGTCCATCTCAGCACTGCTTTCTGCTGACTCAATATGCATGCTGCCATGCACTGCAGTCTTGATAATATAATGACTTCCAGGTATTTTTATCTTGGCTCTACATTTTTTGTATATATTCTCTCTTTGTTCCACTCTCCTAAATGTTGTTGTTGACCTTTTTCACACTGAAATGCATTAGTCTACATTTCATCTATTGAAGACTGTCATTTGAAACTTGGCAACAACAAAGTAATACTGACACACATATTTTACAGTTTAGTCGCCCTGCTAGACAGGGGTCCAGGGAAGTAAATAGTGTGGGAAGAAATAGCCAGAGAATTGTTATGGCTAGGCTTGTATAGGCCCTAGGGCTGATAGCCTAGTACCAACCTATGAACCAACCTATGAACCTATAGTATATGTTTGGCACTGTTGTAGTTGGTTATAACAGAAAGGGAGGTGCAAGAGTCTCACCCTCCATGCAGGTATGGAAAGTCCCCATCACAGACAAAAATGTGTGTGGAAGTTACTTCTATCATGTTAACCTGACATGAAAGGTCACTGACAAATGTGTCTTCAGTATAGTCAGCCATATCCATTATAGCATTCCTCTGTCTGATCAGATTATGAAGCTGCACACGTCTTCCTATGGGATGCCTTCCTGTAAACATTTCTGCCCTGATATTAGTGCTGTTTGCAAGCATACTGTGGCTGAACCTGTGGGTGATATCCATTTGAAATTACTGAAAAATGCCAAGCAGTGTCGGGGACGTAAGCTGCACATGTTGATGTTTGGAATTCTGTAAGACTATTCATTGTACCTGTACAACTGGCACTAGGATTCATACTGCTACAGCTTGGGTGGATTGGTTTACTGCATTCATGACACATCACCATTCTTATAAGAAGTTTAATCGCTGTTCAAGCAAGCTGACATACTGGTACTTCTGGTGTCTTTTTAAAGACCCCAAGCCCTTTGATGAAGCACAAGTGTCCTGGACAAATCTCCAGGTGCCCAAGTGACTACTCCCTGTGGTCTTCTGTGTAAATGGTCTCTAGGCTGAGTAAGATATACACTTTTACCATGATGCTGTAAGTAAATATAATAAGCAGATAAGTGACATCTTGGGCTTGACACTGGTCCCTGTGACACTCAGCAGCATCCTTTACGTTTGCTCACCAGTGTTGCTGTTGCCACCACCCTGAGTTTTGGTGAGAGTGTTACACAGGGCAAAAGGTAAATGACCTTCTGAAGTCTTAACCCACGTCTTCTTTTCTTCTCTCAGACATGACCTACACAGTCATGGATCATAGTGGATTGAAAAGACCATCCCTCTGGGAAGCTGAACCAATGTGTGTCTTGACCCAGCCCACATTCTTCTAACCTTAAACTGCTTCTCAAGATCTGGCTTTCCATTCCCAGTACACATTAGACATTGTGGTTATTCAGTTGCCCATCCATTCCATTCCATATTCCAGGTATACACTGACCAGATCCTGCGGTGACTGTTACTGCATTTCCACCAGTTTGCTTAGTGAAGAGAAGACATGATAGCTGTCCATCTAATTTATATCTCTGAAGCTTCATGAATTCCTCTTAATAACATATAGTTGTTTTACTCTATACATGTTTCCTAAGCAGTCTGGTACAGCCTCATACTGCCGTGTTATGAAGGCTGAGGCAGTAAGCACTTTCACCTTTTCCCTTCTCTGTTCACACTTCAGTTCTTCCCTGTGTGGCTGCACACTGACCTTCATGGCTTTTTTCACTCTCTTACTCTTCTGTAAATGCCTGTAGAATTTTCTGTTCCCTATTAACCTCCTTTACCAAGCTGCTATCCAAACTCACTTTAGCCCCTGTCAGACTTTTGTTGGCCCCTTCTTTGAGTCTTTATAAGACATTACACCTCTACCATTCCCAATCCTTTTGTAAGTCAAAATCATCTTTCCCATTACCTTCTGGACCTCAGTTATGAGCAGTACGTGCTTCTTTTTCTTCCCTTTTCATTGGGCATGTCTCCATTGTCCTTTCACTTCTTTTTAATGTACTCGCTTATGTCTGAAATGAACATGCTTTATTCCTGCCCTATAGACTTTGTTACTGTTTCATTTGCCCTCCTTTTCTCAAGCCTTTTATTTCCTGAGATAGTCAACCTAACTGTTGGCTGGTCAGTGTTTCTGGTGAACGTGTTGCTCTACACCTTCCAAGTGTTCATGTCTTGGGGAAAGATGACATGAAATTTTCCAACCCACTCCCCTTGGTGCAAGTCTTCACCATGTGATTATATTTCCTAGGTGAAAAGCTCTGTAGTCGCCACATCCTTTCCCTCCTGAGAGACATATCGGTCGGGAGTTTTGTTTTTTGATGATACTGTGCGTAAGTCCCTGAAGCTCTGTAGTCGCCACATCCTTTCCCTCCTGAGAGACATATCGGTCGGGAGTTTTGTTTTTTGATGATACTGTGCGTAAGTCCCTTCATTTTGCTGTCTCAGTCTGAGTTACAGTGAATGGACGGTGCTGTTACAGAGATGTACTGCAACATGGATTAAT
The DNA here is from genome assembly GCF_019279795.1 of Protopterus annectens. NCBI lineage: Eukaryota > Metazoa > Chordata > Ceratodontiformes > Protopteridae > Protopterus > Protopterus annectens. The sequence continues at coordinate 1,094,394,156 of NC_056745.1, read as the reverse complement.
GTTGTTGTTTTTCTAACTTAACTTGAACGAAGAACCACCTCTTCAAGTAAATAAGAAATACATCTGATGTAAGATTGTGTCCTTCATTAATACTATTTTGTGCATACACGTTTGAAGTAAAATATGTTATGCTTAGGAAGGAGTCGGTGAAGTTCTTTTTAATTCCTGCATTTATAGATACCACAAGACGTTAATGCTGTTGCAGGAGTTATATGCTTTGTTTCCTAAAACTGCTCATTTGAGTTTAAAATAAAATCTGTACAAAGGAAAAGTAATTAAATTTTTTCATTGTACATAAAGTAATGGCACTCATGTTTTAAGAAGTAACTAAAATAACTATTAATTAAAATATTACTCATGAAAGAAGTCTGTGGTCTTGGAGGAAATCTGTTTTAAACATTACAATGTGTTCTGCATTCCATGTAGAACACTTTGTAATGTGTTCTGCATTCCATGTAATTATTTGTCATCTGTTATTCTAACACATCTTGTAGTACACCCTTATGGGTGCAAAGTTTAAAACTTTGCTTTCTCTGATGTTGCTTGAAATATGTCTGTGCATGCATTTTGCTTGGAATATTTTTTTTCTAATTATTTTTCCTTATTAGCTTCCTATATTCTTGATGCTGTTTTCCAAAAAAGTAGTAGTAGTTGTAGTAACCCATTAAGTCATGCAGTATGTAGCATTTTTCCTCCTTGTTCTGAAACAGACAAGGGCACCTTCGTAGCTGATACCATTGGCCAGTGCTGTTGATAGTTGATGATAATATCCTCTAGGGCATTTTAGGAGTGGTTCTTAAAATGATGAACTAGATAAAGAAGCAATCACAGGGGCACAGTATGTAGAAGTTACCCTCTAGATCATTTGAGGGGATGTAACAAATAAAAATAATGGCAACCTGGTTGCAGTTCATATATTAGATTTTTATGGTGGAAACTGTGGTGCTTTATTTTTCAGTGTATTCTGCAAACCATATTTACCTGGAGGGGAGATTTAACTGCAACACCTTTAGCCTTGTAAACAAGAATGATTTTAAGATTTAAACTTGGTTTCCATTTGGTTTGAATTGTGAAATGAATATTATGAATGCTGATTAATGTAGAGACTTTCAAAATTATACATGACATTTAAGTATTTAGTAAGTTAAAATTATTGTAAAGTAGGAAACAAATGAACTACGTGTTTAAGTTTTATTAAATTGATTAAAAGCTTGATAATGTTTTATATATAAAGAGATAAAGCAATTAATGCAACAGATCCAATGAATGCAAATCATGCTGAACAATAGATGTTGTTTTCACATCAGTCTTTGTGCATTTTATTGTTACTTAGGTTAATGTACTTGCAATTCTCGAGGTGTGTGGCAGGCCCTCATTTATGCAAGAAAACCATGATAACAATATATTCATGCAGGCTCCCACATCTCTGATCTCAGAATGTTTGCTATGCTGCTGTGCTAAATTTTGACCATATACTTCATTCCTTGCAGGGTATCTAAATTTGCTAGTTAATAAAGTTCCTAATGTTTAAATGCTGTCTTTTATATAGCTTTCGTACACATGCTTGAGGTGAAATTGCTCAAGTGTCAATAGCACGAATGAAAAAAGACAAAAAATATATATACGATTGTGGGGTAAAGGGAGCTTGCATTCCATATCTGGGGGGGGGGGGGGGTCGGGGGATACCCTCTGCAGAAAAAAACAAGTAAAAATATTTTTTTTACCCTTTTGAATCTCAGGCATTTTTTCTACTTTTTGGCATGTTGACTTTCAGGCAGTCGACATTTCGTAGTAGAACACATTTATGTATGTATTTGTTCTACTACATCTGTTTAGTTGGAGATTCATTTGCTACTTCCTTTAAATGTGTTGCAAAGTTTCTGCTCGTTCATTGTCTATTCAGTGCTCAGCAAAACTGTTTTAAATGCAACTACGTTGTGGCTTAAAATGTGCCCTAGTAGTTCAATCCACCCAACTACTCAAAATGCATTAATGAATAAATGTTGAGTCTGCTAGTCAGTATGAAAAAAAAAAAACTTTAAAGTCATTCAGCTGTGTTGGAAGAACAAAAGCAGAATATCTTGAAGGGACAGGTGAGAGGTACTTGAACACAGCATTATTAGATAGCCTGGGGTTCAAGAACAAGCATGCTGTCATAGACTTTAATGCCAAAGTAAGTCTGTACATGGAGGTCATATATGCATCTGGCTTTTGCATGCAATGTTCCTGGGGAAAGAAGCAGGATGATCATGCTAAAAAGGTCTGTAATCCGCATTATTATGGCCCCTGCCCTTACTACCCTTCTGTCTCCAGCTCTCTTAAGAGAGTTTATATGGGAGAATGAATGAGTGAAGTTATGACCATTGTCAGTATATAGTAGTCCTATGTGAGGGAATAGATGGAAAGCAAACAAAAATCTATAATATAAAACAAGTCAGTATTAATATCATTTACAAAACAGTATAAAGGATGATGTAAGGAAAAAGCATTTCTTTATAGAAAGAGAGGCAGGTGTAGGGTATGGACTCCTAGCATTGAGTGCAAAAATATCGTGGTGGTTCTGAACAATGGAAAAAGCTAACAGTAAGAATGAGAAAGTAAAGGTAAAAAAAATCTATAGATTTTACTGTAAAAAATTTAAAATGGACAGACTTCTTCGAATCATTGAGTTTTATAAGGGAAAACTGCTTGAATTTTTGTGTGATAAAATGCATTTAATTTGGGTTAAAATTAACTTCATGCATGAAGTAAAACAAAACAAAATTAATGTTACTCCAGGTTGAATAAAAACAACAAAGTGTATAAACATAACCTCATGTTCAAATGTTCATGTACAGATGAAATAAGAAGTCTGAGTTTTCTTTAGTGAAGATCTCACAAGCTCATTTTGTACTATTTTGATTGATACAAGAAAGGATGCATTGCATCATTTGTTTATTAAAGCATGAAGTAACCTTTGCAAAGAATCACCTTGAGCCATTTGACAGTTCATGACTGCTTTAATACTGAACTATATATAATCCATTCAGCCATTCATTTCTCCTACCGTCTTTATCCTTCTCAAGGACACATGGGAGCCAGAACCTAAACCAGCAGACAGTGGGCATAATTCATGCAAAATGATCTACATCATAACACCAGGCCATTGCAGGACACACATATACACATGTGCTGAACTAAGTACTGTAGCCACACTTTATAGCAATTTGGAGGATTTCCATTGTAAGTGCTCTGCATATCTTTGGAATTTGTATGTGTGTGGGGGGTCCTTTTTTTGCTAAATTATTTTTATTGTTTTAATAATGAATAGGAAAGACAAAAATGTAAGAAATGCTAACATATAACTCTTTTTTATGTTTTCTTCAGTATAAACCATTCCAGTAAACATAAAACCTAAAATTCTTGATATCTTTCAGTACCTACAGAACCTGCATACAAGACTTTATAAGTAATCTTACCTTTATATACTAAAAGTGGAGGTAGTGGAATGTGCAGTAGAGACCAGTGAGGTTCAGTGAATTCTGAAATCAATCCACTGGATATTTATAGAATTCTGACTTGTGGAAGGAAAAGTGGACATCTGGCAAAACCCCACATGGACACAGGGAAGGTATGCTGCCTCTGCCCAGAATACATCCCATCTAGGATCCAAACCGGCAAACCAGATGTTATGATGCAGTAACTATGACTGCTGCTCTGTAATCTACTTATTCATTTTTCATAATCTGCTTTACCCAGTTCAGGGTCATGTGGAGTTTTTACCTTTGTTAGCAAGGGCTGGACATAAGGCATTCTTGAAGGAGATACTACTGTATCTTAAGACATGTGCATACCATACACCCACATCCACATCCACATGTAAGTACATGTATGTGCATGCACAGATAGTAAGCACGCACACACACACACACACACACACACGCACACGCACACAGGTGCATTTTGTACCTTCACAAATTTACTTACCTGCTTGTCTTTGGGTTGTGAGACCCCCAATGAAAACCCCTGCAGACACAGGGAGAGTATGCCAACTCTGTACAGAGGCCACAGCAGCCAGAATGGAATGAAGGAACTATACAATTTGAGGCAACAATCAAACCACTCTGCTACTGTGCCACCACTAAATTGTGAAGTACAGAAATAATTGCATATCATTTTATTTGACTGAAAACTGTGGTCACCACTGATGTAATCTTTGGAAAGTGTTGCAGTATGCTTTTTCTACAAATTCTCTTCTCTGAAATCCATCTGAGCACTGGAAATTAAAAACAGAGAATATTTTTTACTGTTAATTTTACTTGTCACTGGTTCTTTTAGCTCATATAAAAATGCAGTGCATTTGTTTTCAAGGATCATATAATAAAAGGCATGGTGAGATCAAATGACATATTTCTAGAGATGTCCTTGAAGAATTAACAGGACCTAAGTAAAGTGAGTTAGGGAGAAATGAGACCGTAAAAGGTAATAGGAAGGGAAGTATCTACTTATAAACTGGTGGTCAAAATGAAATAATTCAGTTACTGAAATCAAACATAATTCAGGGCAGGCTGTAAAGGGAAAGTAAACTGCATGTAGCACAACTGCTAGGAAGAGACATGAGGGAATAGTGACACAGCAGGAAAAAGGGAAGGGGAGTTCAACTGAACAAGATTAAAGAAGATGAAGAATGGAAGAAAGGCAGAGGTGGTTGTAACAATGTGAGAGGAAGTGAAGGACGAGTGTTATGGCTTAACATATGAGATTTGCTGGCCATAATAATGCAGGTTCAGTTCTAGATGCAGTAAACATTTGATTTTTTTTGTCTCAGACATATCTGAGGAAACAGAGAGCAGGATCAAACTCTTCAGTGATAACAAAAAGCAAGATACAGTGTGTGTGTGTGTGTGTGTGTGTGTGTGTGTGTCTGCACGTG